>NC_091167.1:8556062-8560139 GCF_040958095.1 Procambarus clarkii | reverse complement strand
GAGGGATGCAGAGGCTCAAGAGAGTGATGCAGAGGCTGAAGAGAGAGATGCAGAGGCTTACGAGAGTGATGCAGAGGCTCAGGAGAGGGATGTAGACTCTCAAGAGAGTGATGCCGAGCTCAAGAGAGTGATGCAGAGGCTAAAGAGAGTGATGCAGAGGCTACGAGGGAATGCAGAGGCTCAAGAGAGTGATATAAAGGCTGAAGAGAGTGATGCAGAGGCTTAAGAGAGCGATGCAGAGGCTCAAGAGAGGGATGCAGAGGCACAAGAGAGGGATGCAGGGGCTCAAGAGAGGATGCAGAGGCTCAAGAGAGGGATGCAGAGACTCTTGAGAGTGATGCAGAGGCTCAAGAGGGAGGCAGAGACGCTTAAGAGAGTGATGCAAAGGCTCAATAGAGGGATGCAGATGCTCATGAGAGGGATGCTGGAGTTCAAGAGAGGGATGCAGAGGCTCAAGAGAATGATGCAGAGGCTTATGAGAGGGATGCAGAGGCTGAAGAGAGTGATGCAGAGGCACAAGAGAGGGATGCTCAGGCTCCAGAGAGGATGAAGAGGCTCAAGAGAGTGATGCAGAGGCTGAAGAGAGTGATGCAGAGGCTGAAGAGAGTGTTGCAGAGTCTTAGGAGAGTGATGCAGAGCCTCAGGAGAGGGATGCAGAGGCTCAATAGAGTGATGCAGAGGCTTAAGAGAGGGATGCAGAGGCTCAAGAGAATGATGCAGAGGCTCAAGAAAGTACTACAAAGGGCTCAGGAGAGGGATGCTGAGGTTCCAGAGAGGGATGCAGAGGCTCAAGAGAGTGATGCAGAGGATCAGGAGAGAAAGGCAGAGGCATAAGAGAGTGATGGAGAGGCTCAAGAGAGTGCTGCAGAGGCTCAGGAAAATGATGCACAGGCTCAAGAGAGTGATGCAGAGGCTCAAGAGAGTGATGCAGACGATCAAGAGAGTGATGCAGAGGCACAAGAGAGTGATGCAGAGGATCAAGAGAGGGAAGCAGAGGCTTCAGAGAGTGATGCAGACTTAGAGAGTGAGCAGAGGCACTAGAGAGTGATGCAAGGCTTAGAGAGTGATGCAGAGGCTTAAGAGAGGGATGTAGAGGCTCAAGTGAGTGATGCAGAGACTCAGAGAGTTATGCAGAGGCTCAAGAGAGTGATGCAGAGGCTTAAGGAGTGATGTAGAGGCTCAAGGGAGGGATTCAAAGGCTTAAGAGAGTGATGCAAAGGCTCAAGAGAGGGATGCAGAGGCTCAAGAGAGGGATGCAGGAGTTCCAGAGAGGGATGCAGAGGCTCAAGAGAGGGATGCAGAGGCTTAAGAAAGTGATGCAGAGGCTCAAAAGATGGATGCAGAGGCTTAAGAGGGTGATGCAGAGGCTCAAGAGAGTGATGTAGAGGCTCAAGAGAGGGATGCAGGGGCTCAAGAGAGAGATACAGATGCTCAAGAGAATGATGAAGAGGCTGAAGAGAGTGATGCAGAGGCTTAAGAGAGGGATGCAGAGGCTTAAGAGAGTGATGCAGAGTCTGAAGAGAGTGTTGCAGAGGCTCAAGAGAGGGATGCAGAGGCTCAGGAGAGTGATGCAGAGGCTCAAGAGAGTGATGCAGACGATCAAGAGAGTGATGCAGAGGCTCAAGAGAGTGATGCAGAGGATCAAGAGAGGGATAATGAGGCTCAAGAGAGTGATGCAGAGACTCAAGAGAGTTATGCAGAGGCTCAAGAGAGTGATGCTGAGGCTTACGGGAGTGATGTAGAGGCTCAATGGAGGGATGCAGAGGCTTAAGAGAGTAAAGCAAAGGCTCAAGAGGGGGAAGCAGAGGCTCAAAAGAGGGATGCAGATGCTTAATAGGTGATGCAGAGGGTCAAGAGAGTGATGTAGAGGCTCAAGAGAGGGATGCAGAAGCTCAAGAGAGTGATGCAGAGGCTCAAGAGAGTGATTCTGACGCTCAAGAGAGTGATGCCGAGGATCAAAAGAGTGATGCAGAGGCTCAAGAGAGTGATTCTGACGCTCAAGAGAGTGATGCAGAGGATCAAGAGAGTGATGCAGAGGCTCTAGAGAGTGATGCAGAGGATCAAGAGAGGAATTCAGAGGCTCAAGAGAGGGATTCAGAGGCTTAAGAGAGTGATGCAGAGGCTCAAAGGAGGGACGCAGAGGCTTAAGAGAGTGATGCAAAGGCTCAAGAGAGAGATGAAGAGGCTCATGAAAGGTATGCAGCAGTTCAAGAGAGCGATGCAGAGGCTCAAGAAAGGGATGCAGAGGCTTGAGAAAGTGATGCAGAGGCTCAAAATAGGGATGCACCCAGCAAACAATTTTAGGTTGCCACAACATATCTGGAAAGTATTTGAAAGTATTGGAAACGTTTGTTTTATCGTATCAGATACGATATTGTGTGTGGACTTAAATAGGTTTCCAAAACTTATAACCAAGACATATGTATCTAACACTAATTTGAGATGTTGTGGCAACTTTACACTCCTAACATGAGTCATTCATAATCCATTCATACACCAATATCAATCTCTTGTGAAAGGTTTGAGCCTTATCTGAACCCTTTTCACATCTTTGTGTTTAAAGTTAAATTTCTTGAAATTAAATTATATTATTTTATATTATATTATTTTTATTATATTTTATTTTATAATTTATTATTATTTTTCTTATATTTTTTATATTATATTATTGTTTTCAATTTAAATATTAAAACCAATTTAAGGGTAAAAAATCAAATAATTTATATTTCTTTTATTATTTACTAACAAATCAGCAAAAATACAAAAACATATATATTGTATATATATACAATATATATATAATATATATATATATATATAATATATATATATATATATATATATATATATATATATATATATATATATATATATATATATATATATATATATATATATATATATATATATATATATATAGTGTAATACATAAGAATGTAGTGTAATAGTATATATATTATATATTATATTATATATATTTTATATAAATAATATATTTATATATAAATAATACATTTATATATAAATAATATATATATATATAATATATATATATATAATAATATATATATATATATATATAAATAATATATATATAAATAATATATATATAAATAATATATATATGATAACCATCTTTGTAACCTATATGTAACTCCCTCTTTGTAACAAAGTTCAAATAAAGCAAATATATGTGTACATACAGAAGAATGGGGGTGGTAGAAGATAATATTAGTGTTTAGTGAGTGACCACAAGGTCTCCTCTGAATACTTTTTATTTTCTTCTCCGAGGCTATGAGTCCCCACATTGGCACCAGAGGTCTTCCTCACAAACTTTTTATATAATATATATATATATAAATAATATATATATAAAGGTAAAACTAGCTAGTTATACGTAGATATATGATAACTAACCAACCCTACCAAACCTAACCTAACATATATATATATATATATATATATATATACAACTTTAGAACACTTTCCCACCAGGAGACTCGAACCCTAGCCAGCACAGAAGCCTTCCAGCAACTGGCATAACAGGTACGCCTTAACCCTCTGCACCACCGCTCAGACCCTTAAAAGAGATGGTAATTTCGGAGTATTTAAATATCCCAAAGATCAACACCTCCCAAGAGCACCAGAGCAAGTGAGGGGGTCATTTAGACGTTAATTTCATCAAGTCCCTGTTAATATGGGAAGACACAGTGTCTCTGCTTAAGGCACAACTCTCCTAAACACGAGAGTTAAGTATACAACTTTAGAACACTTTCCCACCAGGAGACTCGAACCCTAGCCAGCACAGAAGCCTTCCAGCAACTGGCATAACAGGTACGCCTTAACCCTCTGCACCACCGCTCAGACCCTTAAAAGAGATGGTAATTTCGGAGTATTTAAATATCCCAAAGATCAACACCTCCCAAGAGCACCAGAGCAAGTGAGGGGTCATTTAGACGTTAATTTCATCAAGTCCCTGTTAATATGGGAAGACACAGTGTCTCTGCTTAAGGCACAACTCTCCTAAACACGAGAGTTAAGTATACAACTTTAGAACACTTTCCCACCAGGAGACTC
>NC_091167.1:8408562-8553562 GCF_040958095.1 Procambarus clarkii | reverse complement strand
CACTTTGCTATTCCCCATTCCACAGTCCTCTCGTCCTTCCCACTTCCCTGTCCCCACATCATCCCCACTATTCCCACTTCCCTGTCCCATTGTCCTCCTTACCATTTTCCCCTCCCCTGTCCTTCTTCCTCCCCTGTCCTTCTTCCTCCCCCACCATCTCCCATTCACCTGTCCCTTTGTCCTCCCCAGCATTCCCCTGTCCCCACCATCCCCAACTCCCCAGTCCCCTCGTCCTCCCCACCATTACCCTCTCCTCTGTCCCCTCGTCTTCCCCACCATACCCCCCTCTCGTCCTCCCCACCATTCCAAACTACCTCATCCGATGCATTCTATAATGGTCTGATGCTTCCATCAGAAAATTGGGAACATCAAATGATCTGATATTCCCATCACTGAAAAATAAGAACAGCTAAAAAAATGAAATGAAAAAAATAAAAAAATAAACTATACTCATGAAATGAACAGTATGGTAAACAAAACAGCTCAATTTCAATGCAATGTCACACAAAATTATTAAATCGAAATGAAAATAAATTGAAATCTATGAAAATTCAAATTATCAATGCAATCGGAAATATTGAAATAATATCGCAACATAATATAGTGTGGGTTGCTCTTACGTGCAACAGACGGTGCTGTTTTTCAAAAAAGGCATGGTTTTACCTGTCACAAGTGTGGCATCTATACTTATACTCACGAAATGAACGGTATGGTAAACAACATAGCTCAATTGCAATGCAATGTCACAATAACATTTAATAACAATAACATTTAAATATACTTTAAGATATAATCTAGAAGAAAATAAGAACATTGAAACGGTTCATGAACTCGATTTCAATAAAGGACACTATGGGGAACTTTGAAAAACAGTTAATGAGTATAATTAGACAGACTTGTTGCTAGGCAGAGGAGTAAATAATGAGATATATGGCAAATTTTGCAAAATATACGGCACACAAACATTCATACCCAAACAAAGCAAAATGCTAGGTAAGAACAAAGCAGTTGGCCCGTAGGGGAAAGGAGATACCCACAAGACTGGAATACAAGTCATTAACAAGCAGGTCTACGGAAGGCTTTTCTGTTGAGTTCGAAGCCCAGATTACTCGTGGTCTCTGAAATAAGTTAAGATTATAAGTATAAAATTTATAAAACCAAATAATAAATCCGGTATTGCTCAATTTCAGATGCAGACGTACTGAATGATATATCAGACTGTCAGCATGGTATTCGATCTGGAAGGTCCAGTGTAACGAATTTACTCAGTTTCTATGATCGAGCCACAGAGATCTATAAAGAATTCTGATCAAGAAAGAGATCTAGGGGTGGTTTTAGATAGAAAACTATAACCTGAGGATCATATTAAGAACATTCTGCGAGGGGCCTATGCTACACTTGTGATGACACTAACCTCATCTACTCAGACTCCAACCCACTCATATTAAATAATGATGTAAACAATAAATTAAAAAAAAATCCACTTATTAATGTCAACCAACAAACTCCCACTAAACATAGAAAGGACCTACGACATCTTACTTGGGAGCAAATCAACAAATGCAATTCATCTACAGTTACACAATGTTAGCATCAGAAATAAAGAAGATGGTAAGTTCCTTGGTCTATACTTAGATCTGCCCGAAACGCTATGAGTGCTTGTTGCTTTACAAGAATGTATAACTTCAAGTCATTGTACTCTCCCCCAATGTACCTTCTTGTATATAAAGAAAAAATAAATAAATAAACAAACACATAATAAATCAATACTTACTAAATTTTGTCTATTATGTAGCAAAGAAGCAGGTCTACGGAAGGCTTTTCTGTTGAGTTCGAAGCCCAGATTACTCGTGGTCTCTGAAATAAGTTAAGATTATAAGTATAAAATTTATAAAACCAAATAATAAATCCGGTATTGCTCAATTTCAGATGCAGACGTACTGAATGATATATCAGACTGTCAGCATGGTATTCGATCTGGAAGGTCCAGTGTAACGAATTTACTCAGTTTCTATGATCGAGCCACAGAGATCTATAAAGAATTCTGATCAAGAAAGAGATCTAGGGGTGGTTTTAGATAGAAAACTATAACCTGAGGATCATATTAAGAACATTCTGCGAGGGGCCTATGCTACACTTTTTAACTTTAGAATTGCTTTTAAATACATAGGTCAAAAAGTTTTAAAAGTTTTAAAAGTTTTTTAAACCTCTCGTGTATCATGAGTGTGTTAAAGCTTCAGATGGTGCATTCAGATGATGAATATTACCTAGTTCCTTCATCTGGGAAGAATGAACACATATTGGTGCATTCGGATGATAAAAACTAACTACTGTAGTTTAATTGATCAACAGACTGTATATCATATGCAGACTGTATGTGGATCTGCGGGCCACTCCAAACAACAGCCTGGTGGACCAAGCTCCACCAGGGCTAAAGCACAAAGTGATATAGATGTGATAGAGAAACTAGGTCAAATGGAGGAGTAGGTCTGTATATTAAACAGCACCTGACGTGCACAGAGCTACTAAACTCAATGTGGTGGTAGAGTGGTGGGGGGGGGGGGAAACATTGCAGAAAAAAACAAAAATACAATTTGGTCAACAAAACAGCATTGTTTAAAATAGAAGACATGGGTTGACATTTTGGGGGTAAGGTAGGTTACATTGAGTTAATTAGTTAGTACTTAGTTTTTATCTTAAACTGGTTGGGAGAGGTACAGTGTTGCTGTGCTGGTGAAAGAACACCTAAAGGTAAATTAAATAATGATTGCGAATCCACAAGAAGTTGACATAATAGCGCTAGAGATCTGCAATCAGGATGATAAACTTTCCTTAAAGAATTTGACAAACACTTGCTGATAGGACATGAAGTAAATGAAATGTATGTCAAGTTTTGTGAAATATATGATAAAAGCACAACAAAATTTGTACCAAAGGAGAGATGCAGAACTAGGAAAAGGGGTTTGTTCAACAGAAATTGCGAGAGGGCCTGAGACCCAAACACACACAAATGGAATCAATATATAGCAAGAGGCCAAACCCCCAAACATACAAGCGATGCAAAGATGCGAGAAACAGCAGCAGCATTAAGGAGAGGGACTTAAGGACCATAAATAAAGTGTGAAAATAAACTCGAGTAAATTTTTTAACTACTCTCGACAGTGAAGAAAAACAAATATTCAGACGATTTGTGTTAGAATCATTAATCTTACACTTTCGGTCATATTCAACAACACAAATACATACACACACATTCCTGTTGCTGTAGCAAGTGAAGAATTACACACACAGATCACAATAACGTGATGCATCAAATGAACAAATCCACAAGGGCCGTGACGAGGATTCGAACCTGCGTCCGGGAGCATCCCAGACACTGCCTTAATCGACTGAGCTACAACAGGGTAAAAGGGTTGAAACCGAAGTTCTACTGAACTTACTGGATCCCATAGCCTCTCCGAGGCACAAACCAGGCTTTTACAATACCCCCCCCCCTGCACCCGAGCTATGTCAACAGGCCGTTCTCCCTCTTCGCCCTTACATCATCACACACAGATCACAATAACGTGATGCATCAAATGAACAAATCCACAAGGGCCGTGATGAGGATTCAAACCTGTGTCTGGGAGCATCCCAGACACTGCCTTAATCGACTGAGCTACGACAGGGTAAAAGGGTTGAAACCAAACTTCTACTGAACTTCCTGGATCCTTTTACCCTGTTGTAGCTCAGTCGATTAAGTAAATGCCACTACTTTTGCAAAATTATTACGAGATCTATTATTCTATAGAATAATGCATATAAATGCATATATGCATATAAATACAAAACAAGTAAATGTAAATAATTTTACCTTACACCTAGATCCACCAAGCCTGTATGGCGCGCGTTTCAGTACTTCGGAAATCTAGAACTATCTTGAATCTCTAATCTGCAATGAAACAATACATATTATTGCACTTACCAAAACATGGATGAATGTAGAAAATACAGAACTATTAGCTGAATATCAAATAAATGGATTTAATCTATTTCACACAGATAGATATATTAGATATTATATTATATTCCTTTCCTCCCTAGAATCTGGATGTAGCAGGTGCTCAATTGTCAAAAGTGAAAAATTTGGTTTATTTAACATACACGCCATAGACCGGCTTGGGAAAAAAAGTTCGTAAAACCCAGGGGCCATAGACCAGCTTGGGAAAAAAAGTTCGTAAAACCCAGGGGCCATAGACCGGCTATGAAAGAAAATTTGAGAAAACCCTGGGGCCATAGAACGGCTATTTAATCCCCTTGAACGGACCTGTGCATGGGCCACTGAGGCATCGAAAAAAACCATAGACCGGCTTGGGAAAAAAGCAAAATAGCCGGTCTATGGCCCAGCTGATGGCTGTGCATGAATGGCTAATGGCTAATGGCTGTTAGTTATGGAGCTAGGTTAGACTATGTATGTTTAAATCTCTGATTTAAACAGAGCCAGTGTTCAGTCAAATAACTGAATTTATCAAATCTTATCCTTGTATAATATACAAGCTGATGTGAGATCCCTGTCTACAGGTGGACTGGAACTATTATCCAGTAGGCAGTCTACTGTATTTTATCAAACCCTTATTAGTATAATAGATCTCGTAATAATTTTGCAAAAATAATGGCATTTACTATTTTTAAAAGATTATTAGAAAATTTACAGAAATGGTGCATTCGGAAGACAAAACCAATTTTTCACTTTTGACAATTGAGCACCTGCTACATCCAGATTCTAGGGAGGAAAGGAAGGATGATCTTACTGGATCCCATAGCCTCTCCGAGGCACAAACCAGGCTTTTACATAACCCCCCCCCCTGCACCCGAGCTTTTTAAAATAGTAAATGCCACTATTTTTGCAAAATTATTACGAGATCTATTATTCTAATAAGAGTTTGATAAAATACAAACCCTGGGGCCATAGAACGGCTATTTAATCCCCTTGAACGGACCTGTGCATGGGCCACTGAGGCATCGAAAAAAAACATAGACCGGCTTGGGAAAAAAGCAAAATAGCCGGTCTATGGCCCAGCTGATGGCTGTGCATGAATGGCTAATGGCTAATGGCTGTTAGTTATGGAGCTAGGTTAGACTATGTATGTTTAAATCTCTGATTTAAACAGAGCCAGTGTTCAGTCAAATAACTGAATTTATCAAATCTTATCCTTGTATAATATACAAGCTGATGTGAGATCCCTGTCTACAGGTGGACTGGAACTATTATCCAGTAGGCAGTCTACTGTATTTTATCAAACCCTTATTAGTATAATAGATCTCGTAATAATTTTGCAAAAATAATGGCATTTACTATTTTTAAAAGATTATTAGAAAATTTACAGAAATGGTGCATTCGGAAGACAAAACCAATTTTTCACTTTTGACAATTGAGCACCTGCTACATCCAGATTCTAGGGAGGAAAGGAAGGACGATCTTACTGGATCCCATAGCCTCTCCGAGGCACAAACCAGGCTTTTACATAACCCCCCCCCCTGCACCCGAGCTTTTTAAAATAGTAAATGCCACTATTTTTGCAAAATTATTACGAGATCTATTATTCTAATAAGAGTTTGATAAAATACAAACCCTGGGGCCATAGAACGGCTATTTAATCCCCTTGAACGGACCTGTGCATGGATGGCTAATGGCTGTTAGTTATGGAGCTAGGTTAGACTATGTATGTTTAAATCTCTGATTTAAACAGAGCCGGCTAATGGCTGTTTGTTATGGAGCTAGGTTAGACTATAGGCTAGGCTAAGTTAGAGCCAGTGTTCAGTCAAATAACTGAATTTATCAAATCTTATCCTTGTATAATATACAAGCTGATGTGAGATCCCTGTCTACAGGTGGACTGGAACTATTATCCAGTAGGCAGTCTACTGTATTTTATCAAACCCTTATTAGTATAATAGATCTCGTAATAATTTTGCAAAAATAATGGCATTTACTATTTTTAAAAGATTATTAGAAAATTTACAGAAATGGTGCATTCGGAAGACAAAACCAATTTTTCACTTTTGACAATTGAGCACCTGCTACATCCAGATTCTAGGGAGGAAAGGAAGGACGATCTTACTGGATCCCATAGCCTCTCCGAGGCACAAACCAGGCTTTTACATAACCCCCCCCCCTGCACCCGAGCTTTTTAAAATAGTAAATGCCACTATTTTTGCAAAATTATTACGAGATCTATTATTCTAATAAGAGTTTGATAAAATACAAACCCTGGGGCCATAGAACGGCTATTTAATCCCCTTGAACGGACCTGTGCATAGATGGCTAATGGCTGTTAGTTATGGAGCTAGGTTAGACTATGTATGTTTAAATCTCTGATTTAAACAGAGCCGGCTAATGGCTGTTTGTTATGGAGCTAGGTTAGACTATAGGCTAGGCTAGGTTAGAGCCAGTGTTCAGTCAAATAACTGAATTTATCAAATCTTATCCTTGTATAATATACAAGCTGATGTGAGATCCCTGTCTACAGGTGGACTGGAACTTCTATCAACTAATCCATACATCAAACCTGTCCCTTACAGCCCACAATCTATCATTAGGAAAACCATGTGAGAAATCTTTAAGGAATTCTGATAAAGAAAGAGATCTAGGGGTGGTTCTAAATAGAAAACTATCACCTGAGGACCACATAAAGAACATTGTGTGAGGAGCCTATGCCATGCATTCCAACTTCAACAGCATGTTGTGGGGTGCCGATATTGTGTGCCATCACATGTAAACCAATCAAGCCCACAAATACGTCAACATGGACCAGCATTACACCGTCTAACATACTCTGTCAGATGTAACAACTAAATTTGTGAATTCAAGACCTAATCTATTGCATAACACAGTGTTAGTACGAGAAAAACATTACTTACATTCGAAGCCGTGTTTTAAAATGGCGCGGACCTTGGTCTACTGACGCTCCACACTGTGTGTTCGTTTGCGTATGATGAACGTGTGACAATTTACTACAACAATTATTTAATTATTCTTATTCTTTATTTTACTATTTTTAGGGTACATGAAATTTCCAAATTATTTGCACACAATAATATAATTGCATTGTCATAACCTTTATATATTACGGAAAATACGATGACATGAACGAAGTCAAAGTGAAGTTGAAGTCAAAGTCATTCGCCGAACGTATTAGTCATTTTTTTTCTCCCAAACGATAGGGGATAACAAATCCACAGAGCATATAAGTGTAGAGTAAAGTCAATTTTATTCAGGAAAGTACATACATAGTTGATTTACAAACATAATGTTGGATTTATAGATAGAGCTAGTGCATACAATACCTAAAGCCAATATAGTAGGCATATAGCATTTCAGGCAACCGGGCAGTATATATGGACCCCTTACTCAAATCTCTGAATATGTTAGATATTAAGTCCCTGCACATACTCTCATGTGTATTTTATATATATAAAACGCTGCACTGTAATGTCAATCCTGACCCTAAAAGCTTCCTAGAAGGTTGTAACAGATCCCATGAGCACCACACCAGAAACAAATACCTGTAGGTGTGTACTGGTGCCTTATAGTGTGTACTCGTACCTTATGGTGTGTACTGGGGCCTTATGGTGTATACTGGTGCTTTATGGTGTGTACTGGTGCCTTATGGTGTGTTCTAGTGCCTTATGGTGCGTACTGGTGCCGTATGGAGTGTACTGGTGCCTTATGGTGTGTACTGGTGCATTATTGTGTGTACTGGTGCCTTATTGTGTACTGGTGCCTTATGGTGTGTACTGGTGCATTATGGTGTGTACTGGTGCATTATGGTGTGTACTGGTGCATTATGGTGTGTACTGGTGCCTTATGGTGTGTGTTCTGGTGCCTTATGGTGTGTACTGGTGCCATATGATGTGTACTGGTGCATTATGGTGTGTACTGGTGCCTTATGGTGTGTACTGGTGCATTATGGCGTGTACTGGTGCCTTATAGTGTGTACTGGTGCATTATGGTGTGTACTGGTGCCTTATGGTGTGTACTTGTACCTTATTGTGTATACTGGTGCCTTATGGTGTGTACTGGTTCCTTATGGTGTGTACTGGGGCTTTATTGTGTGTACTGGTGCTTTATGGTGTGTACTGGTGCCTTATGGTGTGTTCTGGTGCCGTATGGTGCGTACTGGTGCCTTATGGTGTGTACTGGTGTCTTATGGTGTGTACTGGTGCCTTATGGTGTGTACTGGTGCCTTATAGTGTGTACTGGTGCTTTATGGTGTGTACTGGTGCCTTATGGTGTGTCCTGGTGCCTTATGGTGTGTAATGGTGCCTTATGGTGTGTACTGGTGCCTTATGGTATATACTGGTGCCTTATAGTGTGTACTGGTTCCTTATGGTGTGTACTGGTGCCTTATGGTGTGTACTGGTGCCGTATGGTGTGTACTGGTGCCTTATGGTGTGTACTGGTGCCTTATGGTGTGTACTGGTGCCTTATGGTGTGTTCTGGTGCCTTATGGTGTGTGTTCTGGTGCCTTATGGCGTGTACTGGTGCCTTATAGTGTGTACTGGTACCTTATTGTGTGTACTGGTGCATTATGGTGTGTAATGGTGCCTTATGGTGTGTACTGGTGCCTTATGGTATATACTGGTGCCTTATAGTGTGTACTGGTTCCTTATGGTGTGTACTGGTGCCTTATGGTGTGTACTGGTGCCGTATGGTGTGTACTGGTGCCTTATGGTGTGTACTGGTGCCTTATGGTGTGTACTGGTGCCTTATGGTGTGTACTGGTGCCTTATGGTGTGTTCTGGTGCCTTATGGTGTGTGTTCTGGTGCCTTATGGCGTGTACTGGTGCCTTATAGTGTGTACTGGTACCTTATTGTGTGTACTGGTGCATTATGGTGTGTATAATGCACACTTTAGTGCGCGCGGCACTAGCTGGAAAAACAAGCGGGTTGTGCTCAAGCGTAAACACAAAAAAGTTTATAATCTTTTCACGCTGCTAACCTCAATTCTCGAGCTACGTTTTTCATTTTGGTATCAATGCGTTGGCAATAAAATTCTCTACAAGATCATATGCATAAAATGTCACCGAAGCATTTGGTATCCCACCACGAAGTAAATAAACACGAAGATGACTCGCCGTGACACCCAAACAGGAAGTAAATGTTCATACTCTTTCGTTTGTTGCCAGCCTCACAGTCATCCTACAGCGCTCATTTTGATATCACTGAACTCACAATAAAATTCCCCACCCAGACATATGCCTATCAATGTCTAATTATGGTATCGGGTGACCCGCACGAGTGTGGGAACTGGGCGAAGCATTAGCCGTGATTTCAGCAGGGACGACACTGGTGTGATGCAGGGCTTTGAATGTTTATACTGATTATACTGATGGAACATCGCATGTCTTGCACGCTATACCAGTTTCCTTCCTGATACCCGACTTTGAACACACTTCACACCTGCGACGTTTGGGGATTTTTACCAGCTCATGTTTCAATTTATAGTTCAGGCGAGTCTCTGCTATAACAACACGTCGCTGTTGTCTCTGGGTTGGCAATAAACTACTGTCTGAATCGTCGCTCTCACTATTGTTTTCAAACACTAATGTGGAATATGAATTATCTTCATCAGATTCAGCTTCAGCACTAGGTGTAGACGTGAAGAGAGGGCGCCTCACACCCGACGGGCCAGGTGTTGACGGGTCAGCAGCAGGATACACAGGACCAGTGTCATGATTTATGTCTGGAGCATGAACTAGATGTGGAGATGGTGTAGTTGTTGCAGGCCACTCTGCCTTGTCAAATTTCAATAAAGACCAAATAGCAACTTCATGGAACTAGAGCAGAGTTAGTTTCCTTCGATCATCTGTGTTGGCCTTGTACAATGCATGTACAATGCATTGAGTAAAGACCAAATAGCAACTTCATGGAACTAGAGCAGAGTTAGTTTCCTTCGATCATCTGTGTTGGCCTTGTACAATGCAACCACAAGTTGACATTGAATATGAATTAACAATGAGACAAGTAAGATTTATACTAATACATTTATACTAACTCTGTTGAGCGTTGACCATTTATACATCAAATCTGTTGATGTGAGCACTTTAGTTTAGTCTGCCGTTTAAAGAAAAAAGAGCATATCAATGGTATATCACAGAAAACGAATTTATCATAAACTCATGTATTTGTCTTATCATATTGAACTGCATTCATATTTTTAATATATAACAATATGAATATACAAATTTCTGTAAATCCCCTACCTTGTTGGAATCTGTGGAAATGAATGAGCAAATGTGCTGGCTGAAGGCGCTGAAGGAAACCACATTGGTTTCATTTTGGATACAAATGACCATGGAGATTCAAAATGGAAACTAATTATATAGTTGAACCTGCAGAGACGAGTTTAAGAATCTGTGTTGAGAGTGATGGACACAGCCTTCACAATTATACTTCAGAGAATGTAAACATCTAAGAGTCATTAGAAATATGTGTAGAATAATAAACCCTACATTGTTTGAGTTAGGGAAAACACCATTTGTGATATATAGATACTATAGCTGTTCCTAAAGATTCACCCTTTTTTGCACCAGGAAGATAACATATAAGATTTTAAGAGTTGACGAATGTTAATATTCTTGTTTGATAAACTGTGAACTTGAGACATAGTTAATAAGAACATATTAACACAACAAAATGTTTTCAGAATCTTTAACACCACTTTCCAGCAACTTATATAATTTATATAAATTATTTTAGAGAATAATACATAAATTATATATTTAAACATGATATAGTGTTTAGTGGAATGTATAAGGAGTCAAATTGTGTTAAAAAGAGCAATTTTTAGAAAATTTGGAAAAATACTTTTTTCTGTTCAAATTATAACTAAATGGATTTTAAAGGTTTCACTCAGCCAATATATATCATTCACAATTTATTAATGAATTTTACAAAAAAACACCATAAATTTTATATTTAAACATGTAAAAACTATTTGTTTTACATTTGGAAGAAAATAATTGTAGAAAAACAATTTATAATTAAACCTTTGTGTTTGGATTTTTTGAGTAAAAGTTTCTCAAAGGCTTTCCTGCACCATTCTCAATGCAAATCATTCCCACACCTATGGGAAGAGATAGGCGAACGTTGTGTAGATGATTTGTGTTTGCTGGGCAGAGGCATAAGAGGGTGATGCAGAGGCTCATGAGAGTAATGCAGAGGCTCACGAGAGGGATGCAGGGGCCCATGAGAGTGATGCAGATGCTCAAGAGAGGGACGCAGAGGATGAAGAGAGTGATGCAGAGGCTCGAGAGAGTGATGCAGAGGCTCAAGAGAGGGATTCAGAGGCTCAAGAGAGGGATGCAGAGGCTTAAGAGAGTGATGCAGAGTCTGAAGAGAGTGTTGCAGAGGCTCAAGAGAGGGATGCAGAGGCTCAAGAGAGTGATGCAGAGACTCAAGAGAGTTATGCAGAGGCTTAAGAGAATGATGCAGAGGCTTACGAGAGTGATGCAGAGGCCCAAGAGGGGGATGTAGATGCTCAAGAGAGTGATGCAGAAGCTCAAGAGAGGGATGCAGAGAATCTTTAGAGTGATGCAGAGGCTCAAGAGAGGAATGCAAAGGTTTAAGAGAGTGAAGCAAAGGCTCAATAGAGGGATGCAGAGGCTTATGAGAAGAATGCAGGAGTTCAAGAGAGGGATGCAGAGGCTCAAATTAGTGATGCAGATGCTTAAGAGAGGGATGCAGAGGCTCACGAGAGTGATGCAGAGGTTTATGAGAGGGATGCTGAGGCTCAAGAGAATGATGCAGAGGCTCAAGGCAGTTCTGCAGAGGCACAAGAGAAGGATGCTGAGGCTCCAGAGAGGGATGCAGAGGCTCAAGAGAGTGATGTAGAGGCTGAAGAGAGAGATGCAGAGGCTTAAGAGAGGGGATGCAGACGCTCAAGAGAGTGATGCAGAGGCTGAAGAGAGTGATGCAAAGGCTTATGAGAGGGATGCAGAGACTCTTTAGAGTGATGCAGAGGCTGAAGAGAGGAATGCAAAGGCTTAAGAGAGTGAAGCAAAGGCTCAATAGAGGGATGCAGAGGCTTATGAGAAGGATGCAGGAGTTCAAGAGAGGGATGCAGAGGCTCAAATTAGTGATGCAGAGGCTTAAGAGAGGGATGCAGAGGCTCACGAGAGTGATGCAGAGGTTTATGAGAGGGATGCTGAGGCTCATGAGAATGATGCAGAGGCTCAAGAGAGTGCTGCAGAGGCACAAAAGAAGGATGCTGAGGCTCCAGAGAGGGATGCAGAGGCTCAAGAGAGTGATGCAGAGGCTGAAGAGAGAGATGCAGAGGCTTAAGAGAGTGATGCAGAGGCTTGGGAGAGTATTGCAGAGGCTCAAGAGAATGATGCAAAGGCTCAATAGAATGATGTAGAGGCTTAAGAGAGGGATGCAGAGGCTCAAGAGAATGATGTAGAGGCTCAAGAGAGTGATGCAGAGGAATAAGAGAGGGATGCAGAGGCTTAAGAGAGTGATGGAGAGGCTCAAGTGAGTGATGCAGAGGCTCAAGAGAATGATGTAGAGACCCAAGAGAGTGATGTAGAGGCTCAAGAGAGGGATGCAGAGGCTTAAGAAAGTGATGCAGAGGCTCAAAAGAGGGATGCAGATGCTTAAGAGGGTGATGCAGAGGGTCAAGAGAGTGATACAGAGGCTCAAGAGAGGGATGCAGAAGCTCAAGAGAGTGATGCAGATTCTCAAGAGAGTGATTCTGACGCTCAAGAGAGTGATGCCGAGGATCAAGAGAGTGATGCAGAGGCTCAAGAGAGTGATTCTGACGCTCAAGAGAGTGATGCAGAGGATCAAGAGAGTGATGCAGAGGCTCTAGAGAGTGATGCAGAGGATCAAGAGAGGAATTCAGAGGCTCCAAAGAGGGATTCAGAGGCTTAAGAGAGTGATGCAGAGGCTCAAGGGAGGGATGCAGAGGCTTAAGAGAATGATGCAAAGGCTCAAGAGAGAGATGAAGTCGAGGCTCATGAAAGGTATGCAGCAGTTCAAGAGAGCGATGCAGAGGCTCAAGAAAGGGATGCAGAGGCTTGAGAAAGTGATGCAGAGGCTCAAAATAGGGATGCAGAGGCATAAGAGGGTGATGCAGAGTCTGAAGAGAGTGTTGCAGAGGCTCAAGAGAGGGATGCAGAGGCTCAAGAAAGTGATGCAGAGACTCAAGAGAGTTATGCAGAGGCTTAAGAGAGTGATGCAGAGGCTTACGAGAGTGATGCAGAGGCTCAAGAGAGGGATGTAGATGCTCAAGAGAGTGATGCAGAATCTCAAGAGAGGGATGCAGAGAATCTGTAGAGTGATGCAGAGGCTCAAGAGAGGAATGCAAAGGCTTAAGAGAGTGAAGCAAAGGCTCAATAGAGGGATGCAGAGGCTCATGAGAAGGATGCAGGAGTTCAAGAGAGGGATGCAGAGGGTCAAATTAGTGATGCAGAGGCTTAAGAGAGGGATGCAGAGGCTCACGAGAGTGATGCAGAGGTTTATGAGAGGGATGCTGAGGCTCAAGAGAATGATGCAGAGGCTCAAGGGAGTGCTGCAGAGGCACAAGAAAAGGATGCTGAGACTCCAGAGCGGGATGCAGAGGCTCAAGAGAGTGATGTAGAGGCTGAAGAGAGAGATGCAGAGGCTTAAGAGAGGGGATGCAGACGCTCAAGAGAGTGATGCAGAGGCTGAAGAGAGTGATGCAAAGGCTTACGAGAGGGATGCACAGGCTCAAGAGAGTGATGCAAAGGCTCAAGAGAGGGATGCAGGGGCTTAGGAAAGTGATGCAGAGGCTCAAGAGAGGGATGCAGAGACTCTTTAGAGTGATGCAGAGGCTCAAGAGAGGGATGCAGAGACTCTTTAGAGTGATGCAGAGGCTTAAGAGAGGAATGCAAAGGCTTAAGAGAGTGAATCAAAGGCTCAATAGAGGAATGCAGAGGCTTATGAGAAGGATGCAGGAGTTCAAGAGAGGGATGCAGAGGCTCAAATTAGTGATGCAGAGGCTTAAGAGAGGGATGCAGAGGCTCACGAGAGTGATGCAGAGGTTTATGAGAGGGAAGCTGAGGCTCATGAGAATGATGCAGAGGCTCAAGAGAGTGCTGCGGAGGCACAAGAGAAGGATGCTGAGGCTCCTGAGAGGGATGCAGAGGCTCAAGAGAGTGATGCAGAGGCTGAAGAGAGAGATGCAGAGGCTTAAGAGAGTGATGCAGAGGCTCAAGAGAGTATTGCAGAGGCTCAAGAGAATGATGCAGAGGCTCAATAGAATGATGTAGAGGCTTAAGAGAGGGATGCAGAGGCTCAAGAGAATGATGTAGAGGCTCAAGAGAGTGATGCAGAGGAATAAGAGAAGGACGCAGAGGCTTAAGAGAGTGATGGAGAGGCTCAAGTGAGTGATGCAGAGGCTCAAGAAAATGATGTAGAGGCCCAAGAGAGTGATGTAGAGGCTCAAGAGAGAGATGCAGAGGATCATGAAAGTGATGCAGCGGCTAAAAAGAGTGATGAAGTGGCTTAAGAGAGTGATGCAGAGGCTTAAGAGAGTGATGCAGAGGCTTAAGAGAGGGATGCAGAGGCTCATGAGAGTGATGCAGAGGCTGAAGAGAGTGTTGCAGATGCTCAAGAGAGTTATGCAGAGGCTCAAGAGATTGATGCAGAGGCTTACGAGAGTGATGCAGAGGCTCAGGAGAGGGATGTAGACTCTCAAGAGAGTGATGCAGAAGCTCAAGAGAGTGATGCAGAGGCTAAAGAGAGTGATGCAGAGGCTTAAGAGAGGGGATGCAGAGGCTCAAGAGAGTGATACAAAGGCTGAAGAGAGTGATGCAGAGGTTTATGAGAGGGATGCTGAGGCTCATGAGAATGATGCAGAGGCTCAAGAGAGTGCTGCAGAGGCACAAAAGAAGGATGCTGAGGCTTAAGAGAGGGATGCAGAGGCTCAAGAGAATGATGCAGAGGCTCAAGAAAGTACTACAAAGGGCTCAGGAGAGGGACGCTGAGGTTCCAGAGAGGGATGCAGAGGCTCAAGAGAGTGATGCAGAGGCTCAGGAGAGAAAGGCAGAGGCATAAGAGAGTGATGCAGAGGCTCAAGAGAGTGCTGCAGAGGCTCAAGAAAATGATGCAGATGCTCAAGAGAGTGATGCACAGGCTCAAGAGAGTGATGCAGACGATCAAGAGAGTGATGCACAGGCTCAAGAGAGTGATGCAGGCGATCAAGAGAGGGATGCAGACGCTCAAGAGAGTGATGCAGAGCTGAAGAGAGTGATGCAAGGCTTACGAGAGGATGCACAGGCTCAAGAGAGTGATGCAAAGGCTCAAGAGGGATGCAGGGCTTAGGAAAGTGATGCAGAGGCTCAAGAGAGGGATGCAGAGACTCTTTAGAGTGATGCAGAGGCTCAAGAGAGGGATGCAGAGACTCTTTAGAGTGATGCAGAGGCTTAAGAGAGGAATGCAAAGGCTTAAGAGAGTGAATCAAAGGCTCAATAGAGGAATGCAGAGGCTTATGAGAAGGATGCAGGAGTTCAAGAGAGGGATGCAGAGGCTCAAATTAGTGATGCAGAGGCTTAAGAGAGGGATGCAGAGGCTCACGAGAGTGATGCAGAGGTTTATGAGAGGGAAGCTGAGGCTCATGAGAATGATGCAGAGGCTCAAGAGAGTGCTGCGGAGGCACAAGAGAAGGATGCTGAGGCTCCTGAGAGGGATGCAGAGGCTCAAGAGAGTGATGCAGAGGCTGAAGAGAGAGATGCAGAGGCTTAAGAGAGTGATGCAGAGGCTCAAGAGAGTATTGCAGAGGCTCAAGAGAATGATGCAGAGGCTCAATAGAATGATGTAGAGGCTTAAGAGAGGGATGCAGAGGCTCAAGAGAATGATGTAGAGGCTCAAGAGAGTGATGCAGAGGAATAAGAGAAGGACGCAGAGGCTTAAGAGAGTGATGGAGAGGCTCAAGTGAGTGATGCAGAGGCTCAAGAAAATGATGTAGAGGCCCAAGAGAGTGATGTAGAGGCTCAAGAGAGAGATGCAGAGGATCATGAAAGTGATGCAGCGGCTAAAAAGAGTGATGAAGTGGCTTAAGAGAGTGATGCAGAGGCTTAAGAGAGTGATGCAGAGGCTTAAGAGAGGGATGCAGAGGCTCATGAGAGTGATGCAGAGGCTGAAGAGAGTGTTGCAGATGCTCAAGAGAGTTATGCAGAGGCTCAAGAGATTGATGCAGAGGCTTACGAGAGTGATGCAGAGGCTCAGGAGAGGGATGTAGACTCTCAAGAGAGTGATGCAGAAGCTCAAGAGAGTGATGCAGAGGCTAAAGAGAGTGATGCAGAGGCTTAAGAGAGGGGATGCAGAGGCTCAAGAGAGTGATACAAAGGCTGAAGAGAGTGATGCAGAGGTTTATGAGAGGGATGCTGAGGCTCATGAGAATGATGCAGAGGCTCAAGAGAGTGCTGCAGAGGCACAAAAGAAGGATGCTGAGGCTTAAGAGAGGGATGCAGAGGCTCAAGAGAATGATGCAGAGGCTCAAGAAAGTACTACAAAGGGCTCAGGAGAGGGACGCTGAGGTTCCAGAGAGGGATGCAGAGGCTCAAGAGAGTGATGCAGAGGCTCAGGAGAGAAAGGCAGAGGCATAAGAGAGTGATGCAGAGGCTCAAGAGAGTGCTGCAGAGGCTCAAGAAAATGATGCAGATGCTCAAGAGAGTGATGCACAGGCTCAAGAGAGTGATGCAGACGATCAAGAGAGTGATGCACAGGCTCAAGAGAGTGATGCAGGCGATCAAGAGAGGGAAGCAGAGGCTTAAGAGAGTGATGCAGACGCTTAAGAGAGTGACGCAGAGGCACTAGAGAGTGATGCAGAGGCTTAAGGGAGTGATGTAGAGGCTCAAGGGAGGGATTCAGAGGCTTAAGGGAGTGATGCAAAGGCTCAAGAGAGGGATGCAGAGGCTCAAGAGAGGGATGCAGGAGTTCCAGAGAGGGATGCAGAGGCTCAAGAGAGGGAAGCACAGGCTTAAGAAAGTGATGCAGAGGCTCAAAAGTGGGATGCAGAGGCTTAAGAGGGTGATGCAGAGGCTCAAGAGAGTGATGTAGAGGCTCAAGAGAGGGATGCAGGGGCTCAAGAGAGAGATACAGAGGCTCAAGAGAATGATGAAGAGGCTGAAGAGAGTGATGCAGAGGCTTAAGAGAGGGATGCAGAGGCTTAGGAGAATGATGCAGAGGCTTAAGAGAGTGATGCAGCGGCTCTAGAGAGTGATGCAGAGGCATAAGAGAGTGATGCAGAGGATTAAGAGAGGGATGTAGAGGCTCAAGAGAGTGATGCAGAGACTCAAGAGAGTTATGCAGAGGCTCAAGAGAGTGATGCTGAGGCTTACGGGAGTGATGTAGAGGCTCAATGGAGGGATGCAGAGGCTTAAGAGAGTGATGCAAAGGCTCAAGAGAGAGGGATGCAGAGGTTCAAGAGGTGGATGCAGGAGTTCAAGAGAGGGATGCAGAGGCTCAAGAGAGGGATGCAGAGGCTTAAGAAAGTGATGCAGAGGCTCAAAAGAGGGATGCAGATGCTTAAGAGGGTGATGCAGAGGGTCAAGAGAGTGATGTAGAGGCTCAAAAGAGGGATGCAGAAGCTCAAGAGAGTGATGCAGAGGCTCAAGAGAGTGATTCTGACGCTCAAGAGAGTGATGCCGAGGATCAAGAGAGTGATGCAGAGGCTCAAGAGAGTGATTCTGACGCTCATGAGAGTAATGCAGAGGATCAAGAGAGTGATGCAGAGGCTCTAGAGAGTGATGCAGAGGATCAAGAGAGGAATTCAGAGGCTCAAGAGAGGGATTCAGAGGCTTAAGAGAGTGATGCAGAGGCTCAAGAGAGGGATGCTGAGGCTTAAGAGAGTGATGCAAAGGCTCAAGAGAGAGATGAAGAGGCTCATGAAAGGTATGCAGCAGTTCAAGAGAGCGATGCAGAGGCTCAAGAAAGGGATGCAGAGGCTTGAGAAAGTGATGCAGAGGCTCAAAATAGGGATGCAGAGGCATAAGAGGGTGATGCAGAGGCTCATGAGAGTAATGCAGAGGCTCACGAGAGGGATGCAGGGGCCCATGAGAGTGATGCAGATGCTCAAGAGAGGGACGCAGAGGATGAAGAGAGTGATGCAGAGGCTCGAGAGAGTGATGCAGAGGCTCAAGAGAGGGATTCAGAGGCTCAAGAGAGGGATGCAGAGGCTTAAGAGAGTGATGCAGAGTCTGAAGAGAGTGTTGCAGAGGCTCAAGAGAGGGATGCAGAGGCTCAAGAGAGTGATGCAGAGACTCAAGAGAGTTATGCAGAGGCTTAAGAGAGTGATGCAGAGGCTTACGAGAGTGATGCAGAGGCTCAAGAGAGGGATGTAGATGCTCAAGAGAGTGATGCAGAAGCTCAAGAGAGGGATGCAGAGAATCTTTAGAGTGATGCAGAGGCTCAAGAGAGGAATGCAAAGGTTTAAGAGAGTGAAGCAAAGGCTCAATAGAGGGATGCAGAGGCTTATGAGAAGAATGCAGGAGTTCAAGAGAGGGATGCAGAGGCTCAAATTAGTGATGCAGAGGCTTAAGAGAGGGATGCAGAGGCTCACGAGAGTGATGCAGAGGTTTATGAGAGGGACGCTGAGGCTCAAGAGAATGATGCAGAGGCTCAAGGCAGTGCTGCAGAGGCACAAGAGAAGGATGCTGAGGCTCCAGAGAGGGATGCAAACGCTCAAGAGAGTGATGTAGAGGCTGAAGAGAGAGATGCAGAGGCTTAAGAGAGGGGATGCAGACGCTCAAGAGAGTGATGCAGAGGCTGAAGAGAGTGATGCAAAGGCTTACGAGAGGGATGCAGAGGCTCAAGAGAGTGATGCAAAGGCTCAAGAGAGGGATGCAGGGGCTCAGGAGAGTGATGCAGAGGCTCAAGAGAGGGATGCAGAGACTCTTTAGAGTGATGCAGAGGCTCAAGAGAGGAATGCAAAGGCTTAAGAGAGTGAAGCAAAGGCTCAATAGAGGGATGCAGAGGCTTATGAGAAGGATGCAGGAGTTCAAGAGAGGGATGCAGACGCTCAAATTAGTGATGCAGAGGCTTAAGAGAGGGATGCAGAGGCTCACGAGAGTGATGCAGAGGTTTATGAGAGGGATGCTGAGGCTCATGAGAATGATGCAGAGGCTCAAGAGAGTGCTGCAGAGGCACAAGAGAAGGATGCTGAGGCTCCAGAGAGGGAGGCAGAGGCTCAAGAGAGTGATGCAGAGGCTGAAGAGAGAGATGCAGAGGCTTAAGAGAGTGATGCAGAGGCTTGGGAGAGTATTGCAGAGGCTCAAGAGAATGATGCAGAGGCTCAATAGAATGATGTAGAGGCTTAAGAGAGGGATGCAGAGGCTCAAGAGAATGATGTAGAGGCTCAAGAGAGTGATGCAGAGGAATAAGAGAGGGATGCAGAGGCTTAAGAGAGTGATGGAGAGGCTCAAGTGAGTGATGCAGAGGCTCAAGAGAATGATGTAGAGGCCCAAGAGAGTGATGTAGAGGCTCAAGAGAGGGATGCAGAGGCTTAAGAAAGTGATGCAGAGGCTCAAAAGAGGGATGCAGATGCTTAAGAGGGTGATGCAGAGGGTCAAGAGAGTGATGTAGAGGCTCAAGAGAGGGATGCAGAAGCTCAAGAGAGTGATGCAGAGGCTCAAGAGAGTGATTCTGACGCTCAAGAGAGTGATGCCGAGGATCAAGAGAGTGATGCAGAGGCTCAAGAGAGTGATTCTGACGCTCAAGAGAGTGATGCAGAGGATCAAGAGAGTGATGCAGAGGCTCTAGAGAGTGATGCAGAGGATCAAGAGAGGAATTCAGAGGCTCCAAAGAGGGATTCAGAGGCTTAAGAGAGTGATGCAGAGGCTCAAGGGAGGGATGCAGAGGCTTAAGAGAGTGATACAAAGGCTCAAGAGAGAGATGAAGAGGCTCATGAAAGGTATGCAGCAGTTCAAGAGAGCGATGCAGAGGCTCAAGAAAGGGATGCAGAGGCTTGAGAAAGTGATGCAGAGGCTCAAAATAGGGATGCAGAGGCATAAGAGGGTGATGCAGAGGCTCATGAGAGTAATGCAGAGGCTCACGAGAGGGATGCAGGGGCCCATGAGAGTGATGCTGATTCTCAAGAGAGGGACGCAGAGGATGAAGAGAGTGATGCAGAGGCTCGAGAGAGTGATGCAGAGGCTCAAGAGAGGGATTCAGAGGCTCAAGAGAGGGATGCAGAAGCTTAAGAGAGTGATGCAGAGTCTGAAGAGAGTGTTGCAGAGGCTCAAGAGAGGGATGCAGAGGCTCAAGAGAGTGATGCAGAGACTCAAGAGAGTTATGCAGAGACTTAAAAGAGTGATGCAGAGGCTTACGAGATTGATGCAGAGGCTCAAGAGAGGGATGTAGATGCTCAAGAGAGTGATGCAGAAGCTCAAGAGAGGGATGCAGAGGCTCTAGAGAGTGATGCAGAGGCTCAAGAGAGGAATGCAATGGCTTAAGAGAGTGAAGCAAAGGCTCAATAGAGGGATGCAGAGGCTTATGAGAACGATGCAGGAGTTCAAGAGAGGGATGTAGAGGGTCAAATTAGTGATGCAGAGGCTTAAGAGAGGGATGCAGAAGCTCACGAGAGTGATGCAGAGGTTTATGAGAGGGATGCTGAGGCTCAAGAGAATGATGCAGAGGCTCAAGGGACTGCTGCAGACGCACAAGAGAAGGATGCTGAGGCTCCAGAGAGGGATGCAGAGGCTCAAGAGAGTGATGTAGAGGCTGAAGAGAGAGATGCAGAGGCTTAAGAGAGGGATGCAGACGCTCAAGAGAGTGATGCAGAGGCTGAAGAGAGTGATGCAAAGGCTTACGAGAGGGATGCACAGGCTCAAGAGAGTGATGCAAAGGCTCAAGAGAGGGATGCAGGGACTTAGGAGAGTGATGCAGAGGCTCAAGAGAGGGATGCAGAGACTCTTTAGAGTGATGCAGAGGCTCAAGAGAGGAATGCAAAGGCTTAAGAGAGTGAAGCAAAGGCTCAATAGAGGGATGCAGAGGCTTATGAGAAGGATGCAGGAGTTCAAGAGAGGGATGCAGAGGCTCAAATTAGTGATGCAGAGGCTTAAGAGAGGGATGCAGAGGCTCACGAGAGTGATGCAGAGGTTTATGAGAGGGATGCTGAGGCTCATGAGAATGATGCAGAGGCTCAAGAGAGTGCTGCGGAGGCACAAGAGAAGGATGCTGAGGCTCCAGAGAGGGATGCAGAGGCTCAAGAGAGTGATGCAGAGGCTGAAGAGAGAGATGCAGAGGCTTAAGAGAGTGATGCAGAGGCTCAAGAGAGTGATGGAGAGGCTCAAGTGAGTGATGCAGAGGCTCAAGAGAATGATGTAGAGGCCCAAGAGAGTGATGTAGAGGCTCAAGAGAGAGATGCAGAGGATCATGAAAGTGATGCAGCGGCTAAAAAGAGTGATGAAGTGGCTTAAGAGAGTGATGCAGAGGCTTAAGAGAGGGATGCAGAGGCTCATGAGAGTGATGCAGAGGCTCAAGAGAGTGATGCAGATGCTTAGGTGAATGATGCAGAGGCTCAAGAGAGGGATGCAGAGGCTCAAGAGAGTGATGCAGAGGCTCAAGAGAGGGATGCAGATGATAGAGAGATGTGCAGATGCTCAAGAGAGATGCAGCTCAAGAGATTGACGCAGAGGCTTACGAGAAGTGAGCAGAGGCTCAGGAGAGGGAGTAGACTCTCAAGAGAGGATGCAGAAGCTCAAGAGAGTGATGCAGAGGCTAAAGAGAGTGATGCAGAGGCTTAAGAGAGGGATGCAGAGGCTCAAGAGAGTGATACAAAGGCAGAAGAGAGTGATGCAGAGGCTTAAGAGGGATGCAGAGGCTCAGTGAGGGATGCACAGGCTCAAGAAGAGATGCAGGGGCTCAAGAGAGGGATGCAGAGGCTCAAGAGAGGGATGCAGAGACTCTTGAGAGTGATGGAGAGGCTCAAGAGAGGGAGGCAGACGCTTAAGAGAGTGATGCAAAGGCTCAATAGAGGTGCAGATGCTCATGAGAGGGATGCAGGAGTTCAGAGAGGGATGCAGAGGCTCAAGAGAATGATGCAGAGGCTTACGAGAGGGATGCAGAGGCTGAAGAGAGTGATGCAGAGGCACAAGAGAGGGATGCTCAAGCTCCAGAGAGGGATGAAGAGGCTCAAGAGAGTGATGCAGAGGCTGAAGAGAGAGATGCAGAGGGTTAAGAAGTGATGCAGAGGCTCAAGAGAGTATTGCAGAGGCTCAAGAGAATGATGCAGAGGCTCAATAGAATGATATAGAGGCTTAAGAGAGGGATGCAGGCTTAAGAGAGTGATGAGAGGCTCAAGTGAGTGATGCAGAGGCACAAGAGAATGATGTAGAGGCTCAAATGAGTGATGTAGAGGCTCAAGAAAGAGATGCAGAGGATCATGAGAGTGATGCAGCGGCTAAAAGAGTGATGAAGCGGCTTAAGAGAGTGATGCAGAGTCTTAAGAGAGTGATGCAGAGGCTTAAGAGAGGGATGCAGGCTCAGGAGAGGGATGCAGAGGCTCAAGAGAGTGATGCAGATGCTCAAGAGAGTTATGCAGAGGCTCTAAAGAGTGATGCAGAGGCTTATGAGAGTGATGCAGAGGCTCAAGAGAGTGATGCAGAAGCTCAAGAGAGTGTTACAGAGGCTTTAGAGAGTGATGCATAGGCTTAAGAGAGGGGATGCAGAGGCTCAAGAGAGGGAGGCAGAGGCTTAGGAGAGTGATGCAAAGGCTCAATAGAGGGATGCAGATGCTCATGAGAGGGATGCAGGAGTTCAAGAGAGGGACGCAGAGGCTCAAGAGAATGATGCAGAGGCTTAAGAGAGGGATGCAGATGCTCAAGAGAGTGATGCAAAGGCTCAATAGAGGGATGCAGATGCTCATGAGAGGGATGCAGGAGTTCAAGAGAGGGATGCAGAGGCTCAAGAGAATGATGCAGAGGATTAAGAGAGGGATGCAGATGCTCAAGAGAGTGATACAGAGGCTTAAGAGAGGGATGCAGAGGGTCAAGAGAATGATGCAGAGGCTCAAGGGAGTGCTGCAGAGGCTCAAGAGAGGGATGCTGAGGCTCCAGAGAGTGATACAGAGGCTCCAGAGAGTGATACAGAGGCTCAAGGGAGTGCTGCAGAGGCTCCAGAGAGGGATGTTGAGGCTCCAGAGAGGGATGCAGAGGCTCAAGAGAGTGATTCAGAGGATCATGAGAGTGATGCAGAGACTCAAGAGAGTGATGCAGAGGATCAAGAGAGGGAAGCAGAGGATTAAGAGATTGTTGCAGAGGCCGAAGAGAGTGATGCAGAGGCTTAAGAGAGTGATGCAGAGGCTGAAGAGAGTGTTGCAGAGTCTTAGGAGAGTGATGCAGAGGCTCAGGAGAGGGATGCAGAGGCTCAAGAGAGTGATGCAGAGGCTTAAGAGAGGGATGCAGAGGCTCAAGAGAATGATGCAGAGGCTCAAGAAAGTGCTACAAAAGGCTCAGGAGAGGGATGCTGAGGTTCCAGAGAGGGATGCAGAGGCTCAAGAGAGTGATGCAGAGGCTCAGGAGAGAAAGGCAGAGGCATAAGAGAGTGATGCAGAGGCTCAAGAGAGTGCTGCAGCGGCTCAAGAAAATGATGCAGAGGCTCAAGAGAGTGATCCAGAGGATCAAGAGAGGGATGCAGAGGCTTAAGAGAGTGATGAAGAGGCTCAAAAGAGTGATGCAGAGGATCAAGAGAGTGATGCAGAGGCTCAAGAGAGTGATGCAGACGATCAAGAGAGTGATGCAGAGGCACAAGAGAGTGATGCAGAGGATCAAGAGAGGGAAGCAGAGGCTTAAGAGAGTGATGCAGACGCTTAAGAGAGTGATGCAGAGGCTCTAGAGAGTGATGCAGAGGCTAAAGAGAGTGATGCAGAGGCTTAAGAGAGGGATGTAGAGGCTCAAGAGAGTGATGCAGAGACTCAAGAGAGTTATGCAGAGGCTCAAGAGAGTGATGCAGAGGCTTAAGGGAGTGATGTAGAGGCTCAAGGGAGGGATTCAGAGGCTTAAGAGAGTGATGCAAAGGGTCAAGAGAGGGATGCAGAGGCTCAAGAGAAGGATGCAGGAGTTCCAGAGAGGGATGCAGAGGCTCAAGAGAGGGATGCAGAGGCTTAAGAAAGTGATGCAGAGGCTCAAAAGAAGGATGCAGAGTCTTAAGAGGGTGATGCACAGGCTCAAGAGAGTGATACAAAGGCTGAAGAGAGTGATGCAGAGGCTTAAGAGAGGGATGCAGAGGCTCAAGTGAGGGATGCAGATGCTCAAGAGAAGGATGCAGGGGCTCAAGAGAGGGATGCAGAGGCTCAAGAGAGGGATGCAGAGACTCTTGAGAGTGATGGAGAGGCTCAAGAGAGGGAGGCAGACGCTTAAGAGAGTGATGCAAAGGCTCAATAGAGGGATGCAGATACTCATGAGAGGGATGCAGGAGTTCAAGAGAGGGATGCAGAGGCTTAAGAGAATGATGCAGACGCTTACGAGAGGGATGCAGAGGCTGAAGAGAGTGATGCAGAGGCACAAGAGAGGGATGCTCAAGCTCCAGAGAGGGATGAAGAGGCTCAAGAGAGTGATGCAGAGGCTGAAGAGAGAGATGCAGAGGGTTAAGAGAGTGATGCAGAGGCTCAAGAGAGTATTGCAGAGGCTCAAGAGAATGATGCAGAGGCTCAATAGAATGATATAGAGGCTTAAGAGAGGGATGCAGATGCTTAAGAGAGTGATGGAGAGGCTCAAGTGAGTGATGCAGAGGCACAAGAGAATGATGTAGAGGCTCAAGAGAGTGATGTAGAGGCTCAAGATAGAGATGCAGAGGATCATGAGAGTGATGCAGCGGCTAAAAAGGGTGATGAAGCGGCTTAAGAGAGTGTTGCAGAGTCTTAAGAGAGTGATGCAGAGGCTTAAGAGAGGGATGCAGAGGCTCAAGAGAGTGATGCAGAGGCTGAAGAGAGTGATGCAGATGCTTAGGAGAATTATGCAGAGGCTCAAGAGAGGGATGCAGAGGCTCAAGAGAGTGATGCAGATGCTCAAGAGAGTTATACAGAGGCTCTAAAGAGTGATGCAGAGGCTTATGAGAGTGATGCAGAGGCTCAAGAGAGTGATGCAGAAGCTCAAGAGAGTGTTGCAGAGGCTTTAGAGAGTGATGCATAGGCTTAAGAGAGGGGATGCAGAGGCTCAAGAGAGGGAGGCAGAGGCTTAGGAGAGTGATGCAAAGGCTCAATAGAGGGATGCAGATGCTCAAGAGAATGATGCAGAGGCTTAAGAGAGGGATGCAGATGCTCAAGAGAGTGATGCAAAGGCTCAATAGAGGGATGCAGATGCTCATGGGAGGGATGCAGGAGTTCAAGAGAGGGATGCAGAGGCTCAAGAGAATGATGCAGAGGATTAAGAGAGGGATGCAGATGCTCAAGAGAGTGATACAGAGGCTTAAGAGAGGGATGCAGAGGGTCAAGAGAATGATGCAGAGGCTCAAGGGAGTGCTGCAGAGGCTCAAGAGAGGGATGCTGAGGCTCCAGAGAGTGATACAGAGGCTCCAGAGAGTGATACAGAGGCTCAAGGGAGTGCTGCAGAGGCTCCAGAGAGGGATGCTGAGGCTCCAGAGAGGGATGCAGAGGCTCAAGAGAGTGATTCAGAGGATCATGAGAGTGATGCAGAGACTCAAGAGAGTGATGCAGAGGATCAAGAGAGGGAAGCAGAGGATTAAGAGATTGTTGCAGAGGCCGAAGAGAGTGATGCAGAGGCTTAAGAGAGTGATGCAGAGGCTGAAGAGAGTGTTGCAGAGTCTTAGGAGAGTGATGCAGAGGCTCAGGAGAGGGATGCAGAGGCTCAAGAGAGTGATGCAGAGGCTTAAGAGAGGGATGCAGAGGCTCAAGAGAATGATGCAGAGGCTCAAGAAAGTGCTACAAAAGGCTCAGGAGAGGGATGCTGAGGTTCCAGAGAGGGATGCAGAGGCTCAAGAGAGTGATGCAGAGGCTCAGGAGAGAAAGGCAGAGGCATAAGAGAGTGATGCAGAGGCTCATGAGAGTGCTGCAGAGGCTCAAGAAAATGATGCAGAGGCTCAAGAGAGTGATCCAGAGGATCAAGAGAGGGATGCAGAGGCTTAAGAGAGTGATGCAGAGGCTCAAAAGAGTGATGCAGAGGCTCAAGAGAGTGATGCAGAGGCTCAAGAGAGTGATGCAGACGATCAAGAGAGTGATGCAGAGGCACAAGAGAGTGATGCAGAGGATCAAGAGAGGGAAGCAGAGGCTTAAGAGAGTGATGCAGACGCTTAAGAGAGTGATGCAGAGGCTCTAGAGAGTGATGCAGAGGCTAAAGAGAGTGATGCAGAGGCTTAAGAGAGGGATGTAGAGGCTCAAGAGAGTGATGCAGAGACTCAAGAGAGTTATGCAGAGGCTCAAGAGAGTGATGCAGAGGCTTAAGGGAGTGATATAGAGGCTCAAGAGAGGGATTCAGAGGGTTAAGAGAGTGATGCAAAGGGTCAAGAGAGGGATGCAGAGGCTCAAGAGAGGGATGCAGGAGTTCCAGAGAGGGATGCAGAGGCTCAAGAGAGGGATGCAGAGGCTTAAGAAAGTGATGCAGAGGCTCAAAAGAGGGATGCAGAGTCTTAAGAGGGTGATGCAGAGGCTCAAGAGAGTGATGTAGAGGCTCAAGAGAGGGATGCAGGGGCTCAAGAGAGAGATACAGAGGCTCAAGAGAATGATGCAGAGGCTGAAGAGAGTGATGCAGAGGCTTAAGAGAGGGATGCAGAGGCTTAAGAGAGTGATGCAGAGTCTGAATAGAGTGTTGCAGAGGCTCAAGAGAGGGATGCAGAGGCTCAAGAGAGTGATGCAGAGGCTCGAGAGAGTGATGCAGACGATCAAGAGAGTTATGCAGAGGCTCAAGAGAGTGATGCTGAGGCTTACGAGAGTGATGTAGAGGCTCAAGGGAGGGATGCAGAGGATTAAGAGAGTGATGCAAAGGCTCAAGAGAGAGGGATGCAGAGGCTCAAGAGGGGGATGCAGGAGTTCAAGAGAGGGATGCAGAGGCTCAAGAGAGGGATGCAGAGGCTTAGGAAAGTGATGCAGAGGCTCAAATGAGGGATGCAGAGGCTTAAGAGGGTGATGCAGAGGGTCAATAGAGTGATGTAGAGGCTCAAGAGAGGGATGCAGGGGCTCAATAGAGAGATACAGAGGCTCAAGAGAATGATGCAGTGGCTGAAGAGAGTGATGCAGAGGCTTAAGAGAGTGATGCAGAGGCTTAAGAGAGTGATGCAGAGTCTGAAGAGAGTGTTGCAGAGGCTCAAGAGAGGGATGCAGAGGCTCAAGAGAGTGATGCAAAGGCTCAAGAGAGGGATGCAGGGGCTCAAGAGAAGGATGCAGAGGCTCAAGAGTGGAATGCAGAGACTCCTTAGAGTGATGCAGAGGCTCAAGAGAGGGATGTGAGGGATGTAGAGGCTTAAGAGAGTCGTGCAGAGGCTTAAGAGAGGGGATGCAGAGGCTCAAGAGAATGATGCAGAGGCTGAAGAGAGTAATGCAGAGGCTTAAGAGAGGGATGCAGAGGCTCAAGAGAGTGATGCAAAGGCTCAAGAGAGGGATGCAGGGGCTCAAGAGAAGGATGCAGAGGCTCAAGAGAGGGATGCAGAGACTCCTTAGAGTGATGCAGAGGCTCAAGAGAGGGATGTAGAGGCTCAAGAGAGTGATGCAGAAGCTCAAGAGAGTGATGCAAAGGCTTAAGAGAGTCGTGCAGAGACTTAAGAGAGGGGATGCAGAGGCTCAAGAGAATGATGCAGAGGCTGAAGAGAGTAATGCAGAGGCTTAAGAGAGGGATGCAGAGGCTCAAGAGAGGGATGCAAAGGCTCAAGAAAGGGATGCAAGGGCTCAAGAGAGGGATGCAGAGGCTCAAGAGAGGGATGCAGAGACTCTTGAGAGCGATGCAGAGGCTCAATAGAGGGAAGCAGAGGCTCATGAGAGGGATGCAGAAGTTAACGAGAGGGATGCAGAGGGTCAAACTAGTGATGCAGAGGCTTAGGAGAGGGATGCAGAGGCTCAAGAGAGTGATTCAGAGGTTTAAGAGAGGGATGCAGTAGCTCTAGAGAATGATGCATAGGCCCAAGAGAGTGCTGCAGAGGCTCAAGATAGGGATGCTGAGGCTCCAGAGAGGGATGCAGAGGCTCAAGAGAGTGATGCAGAGGCTGAAGTGAGAGATGCGTTGGCTTAAGAGAGTGATGCAGAGGCTCAAGAGAGTAATGCAGAGGCTCAAGAGAAAGATGCAGAGGCTCAAGAGAGTGATGCAGAGGATTAAGAGAGGGATGCAGAGGCTTAAGAGAATGATGTAGAGGCTCAAGAGAGTGATGAAGAGTATATAATATGTATATATATATATATACATATATAGAGTATATAATATGTATATATATGTATATGTCGTACCAAGTAGCCAGAACGTACTTCTCAGCCTACTAGGCAAGGCCCGATTTGCCTAATTTGATTTGCCCGATTTATATATATATATATATATATATATATATATATATATATATATATATATATATATATATATATATATATATATATATATATATATATATATATATATATATATATGTATATATATATATATTTTATTAAATATGACCGAAAAAGTAAGATTAATAATTCTAACACGAATTTTCTCAATCTTTCGTACATTACGCTTCACTGTTGGAGGTAAATCAAAAATCACTTCTCCAAAATTCATTTTTATTTCTAGTCTGACGCGACACAGGCGCGTTTCGTAAAACTTATTACATTTTCAAAGACTTCACAAATACACAACTGATTAGAACTTGCGTTTCCCTGATTTTATATCTACATTTGAGTGAGGTGGGAAGGGTGATGTGGCATTACATTTGAGTGAGGTGGGAAGGATGATGTGGCATTAACACAAGACAGAACACTAGGGGATATTAATAGGGTATTAAAAGTATCAACACAAGACAGAACAGAAACAATGGGTATTGAATAGAAGTGTTTGTAGAAAGCCTATTGGTCCATATTTCTTGATGCTTCTATATTGGAGCGGAGTCTTGAGGTGGGTAGAATATAGTTGTGCAATAATTGGCTGTTGATTGCTGGTGTTGACTTCTTGATGTGTAGTGCCTCGCAAACGTCAAGCCGCCTGCTATCGCTGTATCTATCGATGATTTCTGTGTTGTTTACTAGGATTTCTCTGGCGATGGTTTGGTTATGGGAAGAGATTATATGTTCCTTAATGGAGCCCTGTTGTTTATGCATCGTTAAACGCCTAGAAAGAGGTCCTAGTCAATAACGGCTTCTCCAATGGTTTCATCGAAGACATCATAAAAAGGAAAGTGAAAAGCCATGCAACCTCCGAAGAGACAACTAACACAACACCTATACCCCCTATTAGACTATTTTACAGGAACTTCTTTTCCACAGCTCATAAAACAGAGGAAAGGGTCCTGAAAGATATTGTTAATAGAAACGTCATCCCTACAGACAAAAATCAGAGGATACAACTGACGATTTACTATAAAACCAGAAAAACGGCCAGCCTACTCATGAGAAACTCTCCAGACACAAAACAGAACGCTTTAAAAGAGACTAACGTCGTCTATGCCTTCAAATGCCCACTTGGGGACTGTAAGCTCCAAAAAACCCAGTATATAGGCAAGACAACAACATCTCTTTCTAGGCGTTTAACGATGCATAAACAACAGGGCTCCATTAAGGAACATATAATCTCTTCCCATAACCAAACCATCGCCAGAGAAATCCTAGTAAACAACACAGAAATCATCGATAGATACAGCGATAGCAGGCGGCTTGACGTTTGCGAGGCACTACACATCAAGAAGTCAACACCAGCAATCAACAGCCAATTATTGCACAACTATATTCTACCCACCTCAAGACTCCGCTCCAATATAGAAGCATCAAAAAAATATGGACCAATAGGCTTTCTACAAACACTTCTATTCAATACCCATTGTTTCTGTTCTGTCTTGTGTTGATACTTTTAATACCCTATTAATATCCCCTAGTGTTCTGTCTTGTGTTAATGCCACATCATCCTTCCCACCTCACTCAAATGTAATGCCACATCACCCTTCCCACCTCACTCAAATGTAGATATAAAATCAGGGAAACGCAAGTTCTAATCAGTTGTGTATTTGTGAAGTCTTTGAAAATGTAATAAGTTTTACGAAACGCGCCTGTGTCGCGTCAGACTAGAAATAAAAATGAATTTTGGAGAAGTGATTTTTGATTTACCTCCAACAGTGAAGCGTAATGTACGAAAGATTGAGAAAATTCGTGTTAGAATTATTAATCTTACTTTTTCGGTCATATTTAATAATATATGTCTACAGGAAAGACTGCTACCAAAATATACTAATATATATATATATATATATATATATATATATATATATATATATATATATATATATATATATATATATATATATATATATATATATATATATATATATATATATATATATATATATATATATATATATATATATATATATATATACATATATTAGTATATTTTGGTAGCAGTCTTTCCTGTAGACATATATTATTAAATATGACCGAAAAAGTAAGATTAATAATTCTAACACGAATTTTCTCAATCTTTCGTACATTTCTTTTCACTGTTGGAGGTAAATCAAAAATCAATTCTCCAAAATTCATTTTTATTTCTAGTCTGACGCGACACGAGCGCGTTTCGTAAAACTTATTACATTTTCAAAGACTTTAGTTTACAAATACACAACTGAATAGAACTTACGCATCTCCGATTTTATATCTACATTTTAGTGAGGTGGATGGGGTGAGGTGGCATTAATAGGGTATTAATTTCATCTACACAAGACAGAACAAGAGGTGGCATTAATAGGGTATTAATTTCATCAACACAAGACAGAACACGAAACAATGGGTATTGAATAGAAGTGTATGTAGAAAGCCTATTGGTCCATATTTCTTGATGCTTCTATATTGGAGCGGAGTCTTGAGGTGGGTAGAATATAGTTGTGCATTAATTGGCTGTTGATTGCTGGTGTTGTCTTCTTGATGTGTAGTGCCTCGCAGACGTCAAGCCGCCTGCTATCGCTGTATCTATCGATGATATCTGTGTTGTTTACTAGGATTTCTCTGGCGATGGTTTGGTTGTGGGAAGAGATTATATGTTCCTTAATGGAGCCCTGTTGCTTATGCATCGTTAAACGCGTAGAAAGAGATGTTGTTGTCTTGCCTATATACTGGGTTTTTTGGAGCTTACAGTCCCCAAGAGGGCATTTGAAGGCATAGACGACGTTAGTCTCTTTTAAAGCGTTCTGTTTTGTGTCTGGAGAGTTTCTCATGAGTAGGCTGGCCGTTTTTCTGGTTTAATAGTAAATCGTCAGTTGTATCCTCTGATTTTTGTCTGTAGGGATAACGTTTCTATTAACAATATCTTTCAGGACCCTTTCCTCCGTTTTATGAGCTGTGGAAAAGAAGTTCCTGTAAAATAGTCTAATAGGGGGTGTTGTGTTAGTTATCTCTTCAGAGGTTGCATGGCGTTTCACTTTCCTTCTTATGATGTCTTCGACGAAACCATTGGAGAAGCCGTTGTTGACTAGGACCTGCCTTACCTACAGAGTTCTTCGTCGACTTGCTTCCATTCTGAGCTGTGGCTGAGAGCACGGTTGACATATGCGTTAACAACACTCTTCTTGTACCTGTCTGGGCAGTCGCTGTTGGCATTTAGGCACATTCCTATGCTCGTTTCCTTAGTGTAGACTGCAGTGTGGAAACCTCCGCTCTTTTCCATGACTGTTACATCTAGAAAGGGCAGCTTCCCATCCTTTTCCATCTCGTAAGTGAAACGCCGCACGGAACTCTGCTCAAATGCCTCCTTCAGCTCCTGCAGATGTCTGACATCAGGTACCTGTGTAAAAATGTCGTCAACATACCTGCAGTATATGGCCGGTTTCATGTTCATGTCGACTAAGACTTTTTGCTCGATGGTACCCATGTAGAAGTTTGCAAACAGGACACCTAGGGGAGAACCCATGGCGACCCCATCTACTTGCTTATACATGTGCCCCTCCGGGCTCAAGAAGGGTGCCTCTTTAGTACAAGCTTGGAGTAGTTTCCTCAGAATATTTTCTGGTATGTCAAGAGGAGTACAGGCTGGATCACGATACACTCTGTCGGCTATCATCCCGATTGTCTCGTCCACGGGTACGTTGGTAAACAGCGATTCTACGTCCAACGAGGCTCTTATCTCTGTGGCCCGTGTGCCCCGCAGTACGTCAACAAATTCCTTTGGAGACTTCAGGCTGAAGGAACATAAGGAGTCAGCAGGCCGTTGAGTCGCTTCGCCAGTCCGTACGTGGGTGTGGGTATCTGGCTAATGATTGGCCGAAGTGGGTTTCCAGGCTTGTGTGTCTTGACATTTCCATACGCATATCCAGGTTTATATTCCCCAATGATCTTTGGCAGGTGGAGTCCGGATTTCTTGGCGTTCACAGTTTCGATCAGTTTGTTGACCTTTGCTTTTAATTCGGCTGTAGTGTCCTTCGTTACCCTTTGGAACTTAGTTTGGTCAGAGAGTATGAGGTTCATTTTCGCCAGATATTCGTCTTTTTTAAGAATGACATATATTGGCGACTTGTCACCTCTCCTGACAACTATCTCCTTGTTCTCACGAAGGCTTTTAGCTGCCGCTTTGAGCTCGGGGGACAGTATGGTGCTTCTGTAATTGCCTCGATTCTTTCCTCCTTCTGCAATAAGTTCTGCTTGTAAGGTATCTTTGGTAGTGACCTTCTTTTGTGTCTCGAGGTCGAATATGTCGTCCAACAGAATTTCCAACTCTACTTTCCGGGCCATCTCACTCGGTCTGGACATAACATGACAGTTTATGCCCAGATTTAGGAGAGTGACTTGGTCCTCAGTGAGGTTAATTCCTGCAAGGTTCAGGAAGCCATCTGTTGGTCGTGGAATTGCCATAGGTCCTCCATATAATGTTGTTAGTTTCTTGATAATCCTTGTTTCAGTGCTGAGGTGATGTCGGTCTGTGAGATCATTAGCCAGATACCCACACCCACGTACAGACTGGCGAAGCGACTCAACGGCCTGCTGACTCCTTATGTTCCTTGCGCCTTCAGCCTGAAGTCTCCAAAGGAATTTGTTGACTTACTGCGGGGCACACAGGCCACAGGGATAAGAGCCTCGTTGGACGTAGAATCGCTGTTTACCAACGTACCCGTGGACGAGACAATCGGGATGATAGCCGACAGAGTGTATCGTGATCCAGCCTGTACTCCTCTTGACATACCAGAAAATATTCTGAGGAAACTACTCCAAGCTTTGTACTAAAGAGGCACCCTTCATGAGCCCGGATGGGCACATGTATAAGCAAGTAGATGGAGTCGCCATGGGTTATCCCCTAGGTGTCCTGTTTGCAAACTTTCTACATGGGTACCATCGAGCAAAAATCTCTTAGTCGACATGAACTTGAACCAGCCATATACTGCAGGTATGTGGACGACATTTTTAACAGGTACCTGATGTCAGACATCTGCAGGAGCTGAAGGAGGCATTTGAGCAGAGTTCCGTGCGGCGCGTTTCACTTACGAGATGGAAAAGGATGGGAAGCTGCCCTTTCTAGATGTAACAGTCATGGAAAAGAGCGGAGGTTTCCACACTGCAGTCTACACTAAGGAAACGAGCATAGGAATGTGCCTAAAATGCCAACAGCGACTGCCCAGACAGGTACAAGAGGAGTGTTGTTAACGCATATGTCGACCGTGCTCTCAGCCACAGCTCAGAATGGAAGCAAGTCGACGAAGAACTCTGTAGGGTAAGGCAGGTCCTAGTCAAAAACGGCTTCTCCAATGGTTTCGTCGAAGACATCATAAGAAGGAAGGTGAAACGCCATGCATCCTCTGAAGAGACAACTAACACAACACCTACACCCCCTATTAGACTATTTTACAGGAACTTCTTTTCCACAGCTCATAAAACGGAGGAAAGGGTCCTGAAAGATATTGTTTATAGAAACGTTATCCCTACAGACAAAAATCAGAAGATACAACTGACGATTTACTATAAAACCAGAAAAACGGCCAGCCTACTCATGAGAAACTCTCCAGACACAAAACAGAACGCTTTTAAAAGAGACTAACGTCGTCTATGCCTTCAAATGCCCTCTTGGGGACTGTAAGCTCCAAAAACCCAGTATATAGGCAAGGACAACAACATCTCTTTCTAGGCGTTTAACGATACATAAGCAACAGGGCTCCATTAAGGAACATATAATCTCTTCCCACAACCAAACCATCGCCAGAGAAATCCTAGTAAACAACACAGAAATCATCGATAGATACATCGTTAGCAGGCGGCTTGACGTTTGCGAGGCATTACACATCAAGAAGTCAACACCAGCAATCAACAGCCAATTAATGCACAACTATATTCTACCCACCTCAAGACTCCGCTCCAATATAGAAGCATCAAGAAATATGGACCAATAGGCTTTCTACAATCACTTCTTTTCAATACCCATTGTTTCATGTTCTGGCTTGTGTTGATGAAATTAATACCTTATTAAATACCACCTCACCCCATCCACCTCACTCAAATGTAGATATAAACAAAAACGGAGATGTGTAAGTTCTATTCAGTTGTGTATTTGTTAAACTAAAGTCTTTGAAAATGTAATAAGATTTACGAAACGCGCTCAAGTGTCGCGTCAGACTAGAAATAAAAATGAATTTTGGAGAATTGATTTTTGAATCAATGAAAAGAGTGAAAACAAACAAGAAACAGTGAAAAGAAATGTACGAAAGATGGAGAAAATTCGTGTTAGAATTATTAATCTTAATTTTTCGGTTATATTTAATAATATATGTCTACAGGAAAGACTGCTACCAAAATATATATATATATATATATATATATATATATATATATATATATATATATATATATATATATATATATATATATATATATACGTTTCGAACCTCCGGAGGAGGTTCGAACCTCTGGAGGTTCGAAACGTCGTGCAAATTATACAAATAAGTGTAATACACTCTATAGTAAATCACTTCTTTTCTTCACCTTAAAAGTACGAAAATGAGTTTTGGAGAACTCCTATTTCAATTAAGCCCTGATGCTAAGAAAATAGTTAGAGGGATAGAAGCCCTAAACCAGAAAATAATAAATACAGAATATGCTGTCATATTCAATGAAACATATATATATATACATACATATACATATATATATATATATATATATATATATATATATATATATATATATATATATATATATATATATATATATATATATATATATATATATATTGGTAGCAGTCTTTCCTGTAGACATATATTATTAAATATGACCGAAAAATTAAGATTAATAATTCTAACACGAATTTTCTCCATCTTTCGTACATTTCTTTTCACTGTTTCTTGTTTGTTTTCATATATACATATATATATATATATATATATATATATATATATATATATATATATATATATATATATATATATACATACATATATATATATATATATATATATATATATATATATATATATATATATATATATATATATATATATATATATATATATATATATATATATATATATATATATTATATATATATATATATATATATATATATATTGGTAGCAGTCTTTCCTGTAGACATATATTATTAAATATGACCGAAAAATTAAGATTAATAATTCTAACACGAATTTTCTCCATCTTTCGTACATTTCTTTTCACTGTTTCTTGTTTGTTTTCACTCTTTTCATTGATTCAAAAATCAATTCTCCAAAATTCATTTTTATTTCTAGTCTGACGCGACACTTGAGCGCGTTTCGTAAATCTTATTACATTTTCAAAGGCTTTAGTTTAACAAATACACAACTGAATAGAACTTACACATCTCCGTTTTTGTTTATATCTACATTTGAGTGAGGTGGATGGGGTGAGGTGGTATTTAATAAGGTATTAATTTCATCAACACAAGCCAGAACATGAAACAATGGGTATTGAAAAGCACTCATTCAAAAGTGTTTGGGCACTCACACTCACACACACTCACCCTGACACTCACAGGGATATACACACTCACACACAGACACACATCCATAGACACAAACTGTGATAAGGGAGACCATCTGAGGGGACACAGATGGCCTCCTGGACCCACAGGTATCAATATTTAATTTATTATTTATTATTAAATTTTAATAAATAAATAATCAAATTAATTTTTTTCAATATATTATTATTTTATTAAATTATTAAATAATTATTTTACTAAATAAATAAATTAATTAAATTAATAAATATTTATTATTTAATTTATAAATATGACAGATTTTTTAAATATATATATATATATATATGCGGAAAATCCACAGAGAAATATGAAATGAGGTGAACGTTTCGGCTCTGTTAAAGCCTTTGTCAACACCAGACTGACTAAGGAGAAGGGAGAAGGGGAGGATATATAGGCCGACACCTGACCAACCCATCCCTAGGGTTGGTCAGGTGTAATTAACCAAAAAAGGTATAGCTTAGCTTAGAATGGTCAAAGAGGATTAAGCGGTCAGAGAATAAGGATGAAAGATTAAAGAAAAGCCTCATGAACACACAATATATGAATATACAATTATAATGAGACATTGTAAGCCTCTCTATCAGAGTTGTTTCTTAAACTGTTGTGCAATATTATAACTTAAAAATGGATCAAGTTTGTACATTCCAGTACTAACATTAAGAAGATTTGGACACTGACTGATTAGAGCAGACTCAATCAAATTCCGTTCCACGAAATCCCCACAATTGGTGATGCTTTTTGCCCCATTCCAGTTAATATTGTGATCGCATAAACTCGTATGTAGATACAATGCATTAGACGTTTGGGCAGTTCTAATACTATAAGCATGTTGTGACAACCGCAATTGTAAGGACTTTCCTGTTTGTCCAAGGTACACAGAATCACAATCATTGCAGGGAATCGAATACACACAACCTGCTGTATCAGGGGAGTTTTTTATTAAATTGGATTTGATCGTACTATTAGTAAACACCAAATTTATATTAAGTTTCTTAAAAATCAGAGACAATTTTTCAAGTCCACTCGAATAAGGTACCACCAATGAGTTAATAATTTTTGGTTTCGCCTTAGGGACGTGATTATAAAACGTACGCTTGGCTTGTACAAACGAGAAATCCAAAAACCTCTTAGGATATTGTAAACTCTTCCCAATTTCATATATTATATATGAAATTGGGAAGAGTTTACAATATCCTAAGAGGTTTTTGGATTTCTCGTTTGTACAAGCCAAGCGTATGTTTTATAATCACGTCCCTAAGGCGAAACCAAAAATTATTAACTCATTGGTGGTACCTTATGCGAGTGGACTTGAAAAATTGTCTCTGATTTTTAAGAAACTTAATATAAATTTGGTGTTTACTAATAGTACGATCAAATCCAATTTAATAAAAAACTCCCCTGATACAGCAGGTTGTGTGTATTCGATTCCCTGCAATGATTGTGATTCTGTGTACCTTGGACAAACAGGAAAGTCCTTACAATTGCGGTTGTCACAACATGCTTATAGTATTAGAACTGCCCAAACGTCTAATGCATTGTATCTACATACGAGTTTATGCGATCACAATATTAACTGGAATGGGGCAAAAAGCATCACCAATTGTGGGGATTTCGTGGAACGGAATTTGATTGAGTCTGCTCTAATCAGTCAGTGTCCAAATCTTCTTAATGTTAGTACTGGAATGTACAAACTTGATCCATTTTTAAGTTATAATATTGCACAACAGTTTAAGAAACAACTCTGATAGAGAGGCTTACAATGTCTCATTATAATTGTATATTCATATATTGTGTGTTCATGAGGCTTTTCTTTAATCTTTCATCCTTATTCTCTGACCGCTTAATCCTCTTTGACCATTCTAAGCTAAGCTATACCTTTTTTGGTTAATTACACCTGACCAACCCTAGGGATGGGTTGGTCAGGTGTCGGCCTATATATCCTCCCCTTCTCCCTTCTCCTTAGTCAGTCTGGTGACTATATATATATGTATGTATATATATATATATATATATATATATATATATATATATATATATGTATGTATATATATATATATATATATATATATATGTATATATATATATATATATATATATATATATATATATATATGTATATATATATATATATATATATATATATATATATATATATATATATATATATATATATATATATATATATATATGTATGTATATATATGTATGTATATATATATATATATATATATATATATATATATATACATACATATATATATATATATATATATATATATATATATATATATATATATATATATATATATATATATATATATATGTATGTATATATATATATGTATGTATATATATATATATATATATATATATATATATATATATATATATATATATATATATATTTAAAAAATCTGTCATATTTATAAATTAATTAAATTAATTATATTAAATTAAATTAAATTAATAAATATTTATTATTTAATTCATAAATATGACAGATTTTTAAAATATATATATATATATATATATATATATATATATATATATATATATATATATATATATATATATATATATATATATATATATATATATATGTATGTATATATATATATATATATATATATATATATATATATATATATATATAGATATATATATATATATATATATATATATATATATATACATATATATATATATATATATATATATATATATATATATATATATATATATATATATATATGTATGTATATATATATATATATATATATATATATATATATATATATATATACATATATATATATACATACATATATATATATATATATATATATATATATATATATATATATACATACATATATATATATATATATATATATATATATATATATATATATATATATATATATATATATATATATTTAAAAAATCTGTCATATTTATAAATTAAATAATAAATATTTATTAATTTAATTTAATTTATTTATTTAGTAAAATAATTATTTAATAATTTAATAAAATAATAATATATTGAAAAAAATTAATTTGATTTATTTATTTATTAAAATTTAATAATAAATTAAATATTGATACCTGTGGGTCCAGGAGGCCATCTGTGTCCCCTCAGATGGTCTCCCTTATCACAGTTTGTGTCTATGGATGTGTGTTTGTGTGTGAGTGTGTATATCCCTGTGAGTGTCCGGGTGAGTGTGTGTGAGTGTGAGTGCCCCTGTGAGTGTCCGGTTGAGTGTGTATCTGGTTATACCTGTGGGTCCACGAGGCCATCTGTGTCCCCTCAGATGGTCTCCCTTATCACAGTTTGTGTCTATGGATGTGTGTCTGTGTGTGAGTGTGTATATCCCTGTGAGTGTCCGGGTGAGTGAGTGTGAGTGCCCCTGTGAGTGTCCGGTTGAGTGTGTATCTGGTTATACCTGTGGGTCCACGAGGCCATCTGTGTCCCCTCAGATGGTCTCCCTTATCACAGTCTATGGGTGTGTGTGTGATTGTCCCTGTGAGTGTTCGGGTGAGGGTGTGTGTGTGTGTGTGTGAGTGTCCGGGTTTATGTGAGGTTTGGTTCCTTGAACAATCCTTCCCCCCCTCCCCAAATCTCCTCACTTATTCCCACCGTGGGTTCGAATCCCAGGTGATTAGACCTGCCCTAGGTCCATGGATCCAAGGTATCCATCCGTGGGCCCAACGGATTTCACCCCTTCCCCACTTTCCAAGGGCCAGGTCAATTCCCGCCATCCAGGGAACCTGTCGAAACAGAGGCAGCTACAGGAGGGGACACACAAATATTTGTGCCCTGCAGTTACATCACCGTTCCGACAGGCTCGATCGCAATCTATCCAGATGAGAACACGTTCTCTTCCGACTAGACCACGTTGGAGTCGCTGTATGTCTCAAATTTGGTGCCTTTATTTATAGTTAGTATTTTTGGAGTATTAATTGATTTGTTTTAATTTTTTAATGACTTAGGTAGAGTAATTTAGGGAGTGAGGGGGGGGGGGGCGGGTTGCGTGTGTAGTGGATTGTACGAGATCGTGGTTGGTTAGTATTTATCTAGTTGTGTTCACCTAGTTCTGCTTGCAAGGGTTGAGCTCTGCTCTTTCGGCCCGCCTCTCAACTGTCAATTAATCAATTATTACACAAAAAATGTGACAATAATGGGAAACTATGTCATTCAAACGTGTAAATGTTAACCATTTAAATTACAGTAACACTAATCGCGCGCACACGTACATATGTCAATCAATTTACATAAACAAACATTCACTAATATGAACCTTTAAAATGGACACATACAGATTATTACCGTACACATGTCAGTTCAATTACAGGAACACATAAACACACAGCTTCATGTGTCTGTCGGTCTTGACAATAGTAAACATACAAAAGTACACAATAGCAGAGGCATAAGAGAGTGAAGAGAGTGATGCTGAGGCTCCAGAGAGTGATACAGAGGCTCAAGAGAGTGATGCAGAGGATCAAGAGAATGATACAGAGGCTCGAGAGAGTGATGCCGAGGCTCAAGAGAGGGATTCAGAGGCTCAAGAGAAGGATTCAGAGGCTTAAGAGAGTGATGCAGACACTCAAGAGAGTTGTGCAGAGGCTCAAGAGAGTGATGCAGAGGCTAACGAGAGTGATGCAGAGGCTAACGAGAGTGATGCAGAGGATCAAGAGAGGGATGCGGAGGCTTAAGAGAGCGATGCAATGGCTCAAGAGAGGGATGAAGAGGCTCAAGAGAGGGATGCAGGAGTTCAAGAGAGGGATGCAGAGGCGTAAGAGAGGGATGCAGAGCCTTGAGAAAGTGATGCAGAGGCTCAAAAGATTGACGCAAAGGCTTAAGAGGGTGATGCAGAGGCTGAAGAGAGTGATGTAGAGGTTCAAGAGAGGGATGCCGGGGCTCAAAAGAGTGATGCAGAGGCTAAAGAGGTTGATTCAGAGGCTTACGAGAGTGATGCAGAGGCTTAAGAGAGTGATGCAGAGACTCAAGAGAATTATGCAAAGGCTCAAGAGAGGGATGCAGAGGCTTACGAGAGTGATGCAGAGGATTAAGACAGTGATGCAGAGGCTGAAGAGAGGGGTGCAGAGGCTTAACAGAAAGATGCAGAGGCTCAAGAGAGTGATACAGAGGCTCAAGAGAATGATGTAGAGGCTTAAGAGAGGGATGCAGAGGCTCAAGAGAATGATGCGGAGGTTCAAAAGAGTGATGCAGAGGATGAAGAGAGGGATACAGAGGCTTAAGAGAGTGATGCAGAGGCTCAAGAGAGTGATGCAGAGGCTCTTGAGAGTGATGCATAGGCTCAAGAGAGTAATGCAGAGGCTCAAGCGAGTGATGCAGAGGCTCACGAGAGTGATGCAGAGGCTCCAGAGAGTGATGCGGAGGATCAAGAGAGAGAAGCAGAGGCTTAAGAGAGTGATGCTGAGGCAGACGAGAGTGATGCTGAGGCTCCAGAGAGGGATGCAGAGGCTTAAGAGAGTGATGCAGAGGCTCGAGAGAGTGATGCCGAGGTTCAAGAGAGGGATTGAGAGGCTCAAGAGAAGGATTGAGAGGCTTAAGAGAGTGATGCAGAGGCTGAAGATAGCATTGCAGAGGCTCAGGAGAGGGATGCAGAGGCTCAAGAGAGTGATGCAGACACTCAAGAGAGTTATGCAGAGGCTCAAGAGAGGGATGCAGAGGCTAACGAGAGTGATGCAGAGGATCAAGAGAGGGATGAAGAGGTTTAAGAGAGAGATACAGAGGCTCAAGAGAGTGATTCAGAGGCTTACGAGAGTGATGCAGAGGCTTAAGAGAGTGATGCAGAGGCTTAAGAGAGGGATTCAGAGGCTCAAGAGAGGGATTCAGAGACTCATGAGAGTTATGCAGAGGCTCAAGAGAGGGATGCAGAGGCTCAAGAGAGTGATGCAGAGACTCAAGAGAGGGATGCAGAGGATCAGGAGAGTGATGCAGAAGCTTACGAGAGTGATGCAGAGGCTTAAGAGAGTGATGCAGAGGCCTAAGAGAGGGGTGCAGAGGCTGAAGAGAGTGATGCAGAGTCTGAGAGAGTGAGGTAGAGGCTTAGGAGAGGGATGCAGAGGATCAAGAGAGTGATGCAGAGGCTTACGAAAGTGATGCAGAGGCACAAGAGAGGGATGCAGAGGCTCAAGAGAGTGATGCAGAGACTCAAGAGAGGGATGCAGAGGATCAGGAGAGTGATGCAGAAGCTTACGAGAGTGATGCAGAGGCTTAAGAGAGTGATGCAGAGGCCTAAGAGAGGGGTGCAGAGGCTGAAGAGAGTGATGCAGAGTCTGAGAGAGTGAGGTAGAGGCTTAGGAGAGGGATGCAGAGGATCAAGAGAGTGATGCAGAGGCTTACGAAAGTGATGCAGAGGCTCAAGTGAGGGATGCAGAGGCTCAAGAGAGGAATGCAGGGGATCAAGAGAGGGATGAAGAGGCTCAAATGAGGGATGCAGAGGCACAAGAGAGGGATGCAGAGGCTCTTGAGAGTTATGCAGAGGCTCAAGAGAGGGATGCAGAGGCTTAAGCGAGTGATGCAAAGGCTCAGGTGTGGGATGGAAATGCTCATGAGAGGGATTCAGGAGTTCAAGAGAGTTATGCAGACGATCAAGAAAGGGATGCAGAGGCTTAAGAAAGTGATGCAGAGGCTCAAAAAAGGGATGCAGAGGCTTAAGAGGGTGATGCAGAGGCTCAAGAGAGTGATGCAAAGGCTCTAGAGAGGGATGCAGAGGCTCAGGAGAGTGATGCAGAGGATCAAGAGAAGGAAGCAGAGGCTTGAGAGAGTGATGCAGAAGCTGAAGAGAGTGATGCAGAGGCTCTAGAGAGTGATGCAGAGGCTCAAGGGAGTGATGCAGAGGATCAAAAGAGGGATTCAGAGGCTTAAGTGAGTGATGCAGAGGCCTGAAGAGAGTGATACAGAGGCCTAAGAAAGTGTTGCAGAGGCTAAAGAGAGTGATGCAGAGGCTCAAGTGAGTGATGCAGAGGATCAAGAGAGGGATGCAGAGGCTCAAGAGAGTGATGCAAAGGCTCAAGAGAGTGATGCAGAGGCTTATGAGAGGGATGCAGAGGCTCAAGAGAGGGATGTAGTGGCTCAAGAGAGTGATGCAGAGGCTCAAGAGAGTGATGCAGGGGCTGAAAAGAGAGATGCAAAGGCTTAAGAGAGTGGTGCAGAGGTTCAAGAGAGTGATGCAGATGCACAAGAGAATGATGTAGAGGCTTAAGAGATGGATGCAGAGGCTCTAGAGAATGATGTAGGGGCTCAAGAGAATGATGTAGAGGCATAAGAGAGGGATGCAGAGGCTGAAGAGAGTGATGTAGAGGCTCAAGAGAGTGATGCAGAGGATCAAAAGAGGGATTCAGAGGCTTAAGTGAGTGATGCAGAGGTCTCAAAAGAGTGATTCAGAGGCTGAAGAGAGTATTGCAGAGGCTAAAGAGAGTGATGCAGAGGCTCAAGAGAGTGATGCTAAGGGTCAAGAGAATGATGCAGAGGCTTAAGAGAGGGATGCAGAGGCTGAAGAGAGTGATGCAGAGGCTCAAGAGAGTGATGCAAAGGCTTAAGAGAGGGATGCAGATGCTGAGGAGAATGATGCAGAGGCTTAAAAGAGTGATGCAGAGGCTCAAGAGAGTGATTCAAAGGCTTACGAGAGGGATGCAGAGGCTGAGGAGAATGATGCAGAGGCTTAAAAGAGTGATGCAGAGGCTCAAGAGAGTGATGCAGAGACTGAAGAGAATGATGCAGAGGCTTAAGAGAGTGATGCAGAGGCTGAAGAGAATGATGCAGAGGCTTAAGAGAGGGATGCTGAGGCTCAAGTGAGGGATAGAGAGGCTTAGGAGAATGATGCAGAGGCTCAAGAGAGGGATGCAGAGGCTGAAGAGAGTGATGCAGAGGCTCAAGAGAGTGATGCAGAGACTCAAGACAGTGATGCAGAGGCTCAAGAGAGTGATGCAGAGGCTCAATAGAGTGATGCAGCGGCTTAAGAGAGTGGTGCAGAGGCTTAAGAGAGGGATGCAGAGGCTCAAGAGAGTGATGCAGAGGCTCAAGAGAATGATGTAGAGGCTTAAGAGAGGGATGCAGAGGCGCAAGAGAATGATGCAGAGGCTCAAGAAAGTGATGCAGAGGATGAAGAGAGGGACGCAGAGGCTTAAGAGAGTGATGCAGAGACTCATGAGAGGGATGCAGAAGCTCAAGAGAGTGATGCAGAGGCTCAAGAGAATGATTCTGACGCTCAAGAGAGTGATGCAGAGGATCAAGAGAGTGATGCAGAGGCTCTAGAGAGTGATGCAGAGGATCAAGAGAGGAATTCAGAGTCTCATGAGAGGGATTCAGAGGCTTAGGAGAGTGATGCAGAGGCTCAAGGGAGGGATGTCGAGGCTTACGAGAGTGATGCAAATCCTCAAGAGAGTGATGAAGAGGCTCATGAAAGGTATGCAGCAGTTCAAGAGAGCGATGCAGAGGCTTGAGAAAGTGATGCAGAGGCTCAAAATAGGGATGCAGAGGCATAAGAGGGTGATGCAGAGGCTCAAGAGAGTAATGCAGAGGCTCACGAGAGGGATGCAGGGGCCCATGAGAGTGATGCAGATGCTCAAGAGAGGGACGCAGAGTATGAAGAGAGTGATGCAGAGGCTCGAGAGAGTGATGCAGAGGCTCAAGAGAGGGATTCAGAGGCTCAAGAGAGGGATGCAGAGGCTTAAGAGAGTGATGCAGAGTCTGAAGAGAGTGTTGCAGAGGCTCAAGAGAGGGATGCAGAGGCTCAAGAGAGTGATGCAGAGACTCAAGAGAGATATGCAGAGGCTTAACAGAGTGATGCAGAGGCTTACGAGAGTGATGCAGAGGCTCAAGAGAGTGATGCAGAGTATGAAGAGAGTGATGCAGAGGCTCAAGAGAGTGATGCAGAGGCTCAAGAGAGGGATTCAGAGGCTCAAGAGAGGGATGCAGAGGCTTAAGAGAGTGATGCAAAGGCACAAGAGAGGGATGCAGAGGCTCAAAAGAGGGATGCAGGAGTTCAGGAGAGGGATGCAGATGCTCAAGAGAGGGATGCAGAGGCTTAAGAAAGTGATGCAGCGGCATAAAAGACTGATGCATAGGCTTAAGAGGGTGATGCAGAGGCTCTAGAGAGTGATGCAGAGGCGCAAGAGAAAGATGCAGAGGCTCAAGAGAGTGATGCAGAAGCTCAAGAGAGTGATTCAGAGGCTTACGAGAGTGATGCAGAGGCTTAAGAGAGTGATGCAGAGGCTTAAGAGAGGGATTCAGAGGCTCAAGAGAGGGATTCAGAGACTCAAGAGAGTTATGCAGAGGCTCAAGAGAGGGATGCAGAGGCTCAAGAGAGTGATGCAGAGACTCAAGAGAGGGATGCAGAGGATCAAGAGAGTGATGCAGAAGCTTACGAGAGTGATGCAGAGGCTTAAGAGAGTGATGCAGAGGCCTAAGAGAGGGGTGCAGAGGCTGAAGAGAGTGATGCAGAGTCTGAAGAGAGTGAGGTAGAGGCTTAGGAGAGGGATGCAGAGGATCAAGAGAGTGATGCAGAGGCCTAAGAGGATGATGCAGAGGCTGAAGAGAGTGATGCAGAGGCTCAAGAGAGTAATGCAGAGGCTCATGAGAGTGATTCAGATGCTTAAGAGCGTGATGCAGAGGCTTAAGAGAGTTATGCAGAGGCTCAAGAGAGGGATGCAGAGGCTCAGGAGAGTGATGCAGAGGCTTACGAAAGTGATGCAGAGGCTCAAGAGAGGAATGCAGAGGCTCAAGAGAGGAATGCAGGGGCTCAAGAGAGGGATGAAGAGGCTCAAGTGAGGGATGCAGAGGCACAAGAGAGGGATGCAGAGGCTCTTGAGAGTTATGCAGAGGCTCAAGAGAGGGATGCAGAGGCTTAAGCTAGTGATGCAAAGGCTCAGGTGTGGGATGGAAATGCTCATGAGAGGGATTCAGGAGTTCAAGAGAGTGATGCAGACGATCAAGAAAGGGATGCAGAGGCTTAAGAAAGTGATGCAGAGGCTCAAAAAAGGGATGCAGAGGCTTAAGAGGGTGATGCAGAGGCTCAAGAGAGTGATGCAAAGGCTCTAGAGAGGGATGCAGAGGCTCAGGAGAGTGATGCAGAGGATCAAGAGAAGGAAGCAGAGGCTTGAGAGAGTGATGCAGAAGCTGAAGAGAGTGATGCAGAGGCTCTAGAGAGTGATGCAGAGGCTCAAGGAAGTGATGCAGAGGATCAAAAGAGGGATTCAGAGGCTTAAGTGAGTGATGCAGAGGCCTGAAGAGAGTGATACAGAGGCTGAAGAGAGTATTGCAGAGGATAAAGAAAGTGATGCAGAGGCTCAAGAGAGTGATGCTAAGGGTCAAGAGAATGATGCAGAGGCTTAAGAGAGGGATGCAGAGGCTGAAGAGAGTGATGCAGAGGCTCAAGAGAGTGATGCAAAGGCTTAAGAGAGGGATGCAGATGCTGAGGAGAATGATGCAGAGGCTTAAAAGAGTGATGCAGAGGCTCAAGAGAGTGATGCAAAGGCTTACGAGATGGATGCAGAGGGTGAGGAGAATGATGCAGAGGCTTAAAAGAGTGATGCAGAGGCTCAGGAGAGTGATGCAGAGGCTCAAGAGAGTAATGCAGAGACTGAAGAGAATGATGCAGAGGCTTAAGAGAGTGATGCAGAGGCAGAAGAGAATGATGCAGAGGCTTAAGAGAGGGATGCTGAGGCTCAAGTGAGGGATAGAGAGGCTTAGGAGAATGATGCAGAGGCTCAAGAGAGGGATGCAGAGGCTGAAGAGAGTGATGCAGAGGCTCAAGACAGTGATGCAGAGGCTCAAGAGAGTGATGCAGAGGATCAAGAGAGTGATGCAGAGGCTTAAGAGAGTGGTGCAGAGGCTTAAGAGAGGGATGCAGAGGCTCAAGAGAGTGATGCAGAGGATCAAGAGAGTGATGCAGAGGCTTAACAGAGTGATGCAGAGGCTTACGAGAGTGATGCAGAGGCTCAAGAGAGGGATGTAGATGCTCAAGAGAGTGATGCAGAAGCTCAAGAGAGTGAATTCAAAGGCTTAAGAGAGTGGTGCAGAGGATTATGAGAGGGGATGCAGACGCTCAAGAGAGTGATGCAAAGGCTGAAGAGAGTGATGCAAAGGCTGAAGAGAGTGATGCAGAGGCTTAAGAGAGGGATGCAGAGGCTCAAGAGAGTGATGCAGGTGCTCAGGAGAGTGATGCAGAGGCTCAAGAGAGGGATTCAGAGACTCTTTAGAGTGATGCAGAGGCTCAAGAGAGGAATGCAATAGCTTAAGAGAGTGAAGCAAAGGTTTAATAGAGGGATGCAGAGGCTCATGAGAAGGATGCAGGAGTTCAAGAGAGGGATGCAGAGGCTCAAACTAGTGATGCAGACGCTTAAGAGAGGGATGCAGAGGCTCACGAGAGTGATGCAGAGGTTTATGAGAGGGATCCTGAGGCTCAAGAGAATGATGGAGAGGCTCAAGAGAGTGCTGCAGAGGCACAAGAGAAAGATGCTGAGGCTCCAGAGAGGGATGCAGAGGCTCAAGAGAGTATTGCAGAGGCTCAAGAGAATGATGCAGAGGCTCAATAGAATGATGTAGAGGCTTAACCCGCCAAACACACACCGAAACTACGACGTTGGTACAACGTTCGAACAAGTTTTAACACTTCCTAACCAGTTATAACAACCAATATAGCAAGTTGTATCAACGTTCTAATACGTCATAAACACGTTAAGCCAAGATGTAACAACTTTATTACAAGTTGTAACAAGCGGAAAATAGAGACAGTTTCGGTTTGTGTTTCCAGGGAAGAGAGGGATGCAGAGGCTCAAGAGAATGTTGCAGAGGCTCAAGAGAGTGATGCAGAGGAATAAGAGAGGGATGCTGAGGCTTAAGAGAGTGATGGAGAGGCTCAAGTGAGTGATGCAGAGGCTCAAGAGAATGATGTAGAGGCCCAAGAGAGTGATGTAGAGGCTCAAGAGAGAGATGCAGAGGATCATGAGAGTGATGCAGCGGCTAAAAAGAGTGATGAAGCGGCTTAAGAGAGTGATGCAGAGGATCAAGAGAGTGATGCAGAGGCTCAAGAGAGTGATGCAGATGCTTAGGAGAATGATGCAGAGGCACAAGAGAGGGATGCAGAGGCTCAAGAGAGTGATGCAGAGGCTCAAGAGAGTTATGCAGAGGCTCAAGAGAGTGATGCAGAGGCTTACGAGAGTGATGCAGAGGCTCAGGAGAGGGATGTAGACGCTCAAGAGAGTGATGCAGAAGCTCAAGAGAGTGATGCAGAGGCTAAATAGAGTGATGCAGAGGCTTAAGAGAGGGGATGCCGAGGCTCAAGAGAGTGATACAGAGGCTGAAGAGTGATGCAGAGGCTTAGGAGAGGGATGCAGAGGCTCAAGAGAGGGATGCAGAGGCTCAAAAGAGGGATGCAGGGGCTCAAGAGGGGGATGCAGAGGCTCAAGAGAGGGATGCAGAGGCTCAAGAGAGGGATGCAAAGACTCTTGAGAGTGATGCAGAGGCTCAAGAGAGGGAGGCAGACGCTTAAGAGAGTGATGCAAAGGCTCAATAGGGGGATGCAGATGCTCATGAGAGGGATGCAGGAGTTCAAGAGAGGGATGCAGAGGCTCAAGAGAATGATGCAGAGGCTTACGAGAGGGGAGCAGATGCTCAAGAGAGTGATACAGAGGCTGAAGAGAGTGATGCAGAGGCTTAAGAGAGGGGTGCAGAGGCTTACGAGAAGGAAGCAGATGCTCAAGAGAGTGATGCAGAGGCTTAAGAGAGGGATGCAGATGCTCAAGAGAGTGATGCAAAAGATCAATAGAGGGATGCAGATGCTCATGAGAGGGATGCAGGAGTTCAAGAGAGGGATGCAGAGGCTCACGAGAATGATGCAGAGGCTTAAGATAGGGATGCAGATGCTCAAGAGAGTGATACAGAGGCTTAATAGAGGGATGCATAGGGTCAAGAGAATGATGCAGAGGCTCAAGGGAGTGCTGCAGAGGCTCAAGAGAGGGATGCTGAGGCTCCAGAGAGGGATGCAGAGGCTCAAGAGAGTGATGCAGAGGATCATGAGAGTGATGCAGAGACTTAAGAGAGTGATGCAGAGGATCAAGAGAGGGAAGCAGAGGATTAAGAGAGTGATGCAGAGGCCAAAGAGAGTGATGCAGAGGCTTAAGAGAGTGATGCAGACGCTGAAGAGAGTGTTGCAGAGTCTTAGGAGAGTGATGCAGAGGCTCAGGCGAGGGATGCAGAGGCACAAGAAAGTGATGCAGAGGCTTAAGAGAGTGATGCAGACGCTGAAGAGAGTGTTGCAGAGTCTTAGGAGAGTGATGCAGAGGCTCAGGCGAGGGATGCAGAGGCACAAGAAAGTGATGCAGAGGCTTAAGAGAGGGATGCAGAGGCTCAAGAGAATGATGCAGAGGCTCAAGAAAGTGCTACAAAAGGCTCAGGAGAGGGATGCTGAGGTTCCAGAGAGGGATGCAGAGGCTCAAGAGAGTGATGCAGAGGCTCAAGAGAATGATATAGAGGCTTAAGAGAGGGATGCAGAGGCTCAAGAGAATGATGCAGAGGCTCAAGAGAGTGATCCAGAGGATCAAGAGAGGGATGCAGAGGCTTAATAGAGTGATGCAGAGGCTCAGGAGAGTGATGCAGAGGTTCAAGAGAGTGATGCAGAGGCTCACGAGAGTGATGCAGACGATCAAGAGAGTGATGCAGAGGCTCAAGAGAGTGATGCAGAGGATCAAGAGAGGGAAGCACAGGCTTAAGAGAGTGATGCAAAGGCTCTAGAGAGAGAGCAGAGGCTTAAGAGAGTGATGCAGAGGCTAAAGAGAGGGATGTAGAGGCTCAAGAGAGTGATGCAGACTCTCAAGAGAGTTATGCAGAGGCTTAAGAGAGTGATGCAAAGGCTCAAGAGAGGGATGCAGAGGCTCAAGAGAGGGATGCAGGAGTTCCAGAGAGGGATGCAGAGGCTAAAGAGAGGGATGCAGAGGCTTAAGAAAGTGATGCAGAGGCTCAAAAGAGTGATGTAGAGGCTCAAGAGAGGGATGCATGGGCTCAAGAGAGAGATACAGAGGCTCAAGAGAATGATGCAGAGGCTGAAGAGAGTGATGCAGAGGCTTAAGAGAGGGATGCAGAGGCTTATGAGAGTGATGCAGAGTCTGAAGAGAGTGTTGCAGAAGCTCAAGAGAGGGACGCAGAGGCTTAAGAGAGTGATGCAGAGGCTCAAGAGAGTGATGCAGACGACCAAGAGAGAGATGCAGAGGCTCTTGAGAGTGATGCAGAGGATCAAGAGAGGGAAGCAGAGGCTTAAGAGAGTGATGCAGAGGCTTAAGAGAGTGATGCAGAGGCTCTAGAGAGTGATGCAGAGGCATAAGAGAGTGATGCAGAGGCTTAAGAGAGGGATGTAGAGGCTCAAGAGAGTGATGCAGAGACTCAAGAGAGTTATGCAGAGGTTCAAGAGAGTGATGCTGAGGCTTACGGGAGTGATGTAGAGGCTCAAGGGAGGGATGCAGAGGCTTAAGAGAGTGATGCAAAGGCTCAAGAGAGAATGATGCAGGGGCTCAAGAGAAGGATGCAGAGGCTCAAAAGAGAGATGCAGAGGCTTAAGAGGGTGATGCAGAGCTTCAAGAAAGTGATGTAGGGGCTCAGGAGAGGGATGCAGGGGCTCAATAAAGATATACAGAGGCTCAAGAGAATGATGCAGAGGCTGAAGAGAGTGATGCAGAGGCTTAAGAGAGGAATGCAGGAGTTCAAGAGAAGGATGCAGAGGCTCAAACTAGTGATGCAGAGGCTTAAGAGAGGGATGCAGAGGCTCACGAGAGTGATGCAGAGGCTGAAAAGAGAGATGCAGAGGCTTAAGAGAGGGATGCAGATGCTCAAGAGAGTGATACAGAGGCTTAAGAGAGGGATGCAGAGGGTCAAGAGAATGATGCAGAGGCTCAAGGGAGTGCTGCAGAGGCTCAAGAGAGGGATTCTGAGGCTCCAGAGATGGATGCAGAGGCTCAAGAGAGTGATGCAGAGGATCATGAGAGTGATGCAGAGACTTAAGAGAGTGATGCAGAGGATCAAGAGAGGGAAGCAGAGGATTAAGAGAGTGATGCAGAGGCCGAAGAGAGTGATGCAGAGGCTTAAGAGAGTGATGCAGAGGCTGAAGAGAGTGTTGCAGAGTCTTAGGAGAGTGATGCAGAGGCTCAGGAGAGGGATGCAGAGGCTCAAGAGAGTGATGCAGAGGCTTAAGAGAGGGATGCAGAGGCTGAAGAGAATGATGCAGAGGCTCAAGAAAGTGCTACAAAACGCTCAGGAGAGGGATGCTGAGGTTCCAGAGAGGGATGCAGAGGCTCAAGAGTGTGATGCAGATTCACAGGAGAGAAAGGCAGAGGCTTAAGAGAGTGATGCAGAGGCTCAAGAGAGTGATGCAGAGGTTAAAGAGAATGATATAGAGGCTTAAGAGAGGGATGCAGAGGCTCAAGAGAATGATGCAGAGGCTCAAGAGAGTGATCCAGAGGATCAAGAGAGGGAAGCAGAGGATTAAGAGAGTGATGCAGAGGCCGAAGAGAGTGATGCAGAGGCTTAAGAGAGTGATGCAGAGGCTGAAGAGAGTGTTGCAGAGGCTTAGGAGAGTGATGCAGAGGCTCAGGAGAGGGATGCAGAGGCTCAAGAGAGTGATGCAGAGGCTTAATAGAGGGATGCAGAGGCTCAAGAGAGTGATGCAGAGGCTTAAGAGAGGGATGCAGAGGCTCAAGAGAGTGATGCACAGGCTCAGGAGAGGGATGCAGAGGCTCAAGAGAGTGATGCAGAGGCTTAAGAGAATGATATAGAGGCTTACGAGAGGGATGCAGAGGCTCAAGAGATGATGCAGAGGCTCAAGAGAGTGATCCAGAGGATCAAGAGAGGGATGCAGAGGCTTAAGAGAGTGATGCAGAGGCTCAAGAGAATGATGCAGAGGCTCAAGAAAGTGATGCAGAGGCTCAAGAGAGTGATGCAGACCATCAAGACAGTGATGCTGAGGCTCAAGAGAGTGATGCAGAGGATCAAGAGAGGGAAGCAGAGGCTTAAGAGAGGGATGCAGAGGCTCAAGAGAATGATGCAGAGGCTAAAGAAAATGCTACAAAAGGCTCAAGAGAGGGATGCTGAGGTTCCAGAGAGGGATGCAGAGGCTCAAGAGAGTGATGCAGAGGCTCAGGAGAGAAAGGCAGAGGCTTAAGAGAGTGATGCAGAGGCTCAAGAGAGTGATGCAGAGGCTCAAGAGAATGATATAGAGGCTTAAGAGAGGGATGCAGAGGCTCAAGAGAGTGATGCAGAGGCTCAAGAGAGTGATGCAGAGGCTCAAGAGAGTGATGCAGACGATCAAGAGAGTGATGCAGAGGCTCAAGAGAGTGATGCAGAGGATCAAGAGAGTGATGCAGAGGCTTAAGAGAGGGATGCAGGAGTTAAAGAGAGGGATGTAGAGGCTCAAGAGAGGAATGCAGAGGATCAAGAGAGTGATGCAGAGGCTTAAGAGAGGGATGCAGGAGTTCAAGAGAGGGATGTAGAGGCTCAGGAGAGGGATGCAGAGGCTCAAGAGAGTGATGCAGAGGCTTAAGAGAATGATATAGAGGCTTACGAGAGGGATGCAGAGGCTCAAGAGATGATGCAGAGGCTCCAGAGAGTGATGCAGAGGCTCAAGAGAGTGATGCAGAGGCTCAAGAGAGTGATGCAGAGGCTGAAGAGAGTGATGCAGACGATCAAGAGAGTGATGCAGAGGCTCAAGAGAGTGATGCAGAGGATCAAGAGAGTGATGCATAGGCTTAAGAGAGGGATGCAGGAGTTCAAGAGAGGGATGTAGAGGCTCAAGAGAGGAATGCAGAGGCTTAAGAAAGTGATGCAGAGGCTCAAAAGCGGGATGCAGAGGATTAAGAGAGTGATGCACAGGCTTAAGAAAGTGATGCCGAGGCTCAAAAGAGGGATGCAGAGGCTTAAGAGGGTGATGCAGAGGTTCAGGAGAGTGATGTAGAGGCTCAAGAGAGGAATGCAGGGGCTCAAGAGAGAGATACAGAGGCTCAAGAGAATGATGCAGAGGCTCAAAAGAGTGATTCAGAGGCTTACGGGAGTGATGTAGAGGCTCAAGGGAGGGATGCAGAGGCTTAAGAGAGTGATGCAAAGTCTCAAGAGAGGGATGCAGAGGCTCAAGAGAGGGATGCAGGAGTTCAGGAGAGGGATGCAGAGGCTCAAGAGAGGGATGCAGAGGCTTAAGAAAGTGATGCAGAAGCTCAAAAGAGGGATGCAGAGGCTTAAGAGGGTGATGCAGAGGCACAAGAGAGTGATGTAGAGGCATAAGAGAGGGATGCAGGGACTCAAGAGAGAGATACAGAGGCTCAAGAGAATGATGCAGAGGCTGAAGAGAGTGATGTAGAGTCTTAAGAGAGGGATGCAGAGGCTTAAGAGAGGGATGCAGAGTCTGAAGAGAGTGTTGCAGAGGCTCAAGAGAGGGATGCAGAGGCTCAAGAGAGTGATGCAGAGATTCAAGAGAGTTATGCAGAGGCTCAAAAGAGTGATTCAGAGGCTTACGGGAGTGATGTAGAGGCTCAAGGGAGGGATGCAGAGGCTTAAGAGAGTGATGCAAAGGCTCAAGAGAGGGATGCAGAGGCTCAAGAGAGGGATGCAGGAGTTCAGGAGAGGGATGCAGAGGCTCAAGAGAGGGATGCAGAGGCTTAAGAGAGTGATGCAGTAAGTCAAAAGAGGGATGCAGAGGCTTAAGAGGGTGATGCAGAGGCTAAAGAGAGTGATGTAGAAGCATAAGAGAGGGATGCAGGGACTCAAGAGAGAGATACAGAGGCTCAAGAGAATGATGCAGAGGCTGAAGAGAGTGATGCAGAGGCTTAAGAGAGGGATGCAGAGGCTTAAAAGAGTGATGCAGAGTCTGAAGAGAGTGTTGCAGAGGCTCAACAGAGGGATGCAGAGGCTCAAGAGAGTGATGCAGAGGCTCAAGAGAGTGATGCAGACGATCAAGAGAGTGATGCAGAGGCTCAAGAGAGTGATGCAGAGGATCAAGAGAGGGAAGAAGAGGCTTAAGAGAGTGATGCAGAGGATTAAGAGAGTGATGCAGAGGATCTAGAGAGTGATGCAGAGCCTAAAGAGAGTGATGCAGAGGCTTAAGAGAGGAATGTAGAGGCTCAAGAGAGTGATGCAGAGACTCAAGAGAGTTATGCAGAGGCTCAAGAGAGTGATGCAGAGGCTTACGGGAGTGATGTAGAGACTTAAGGGAGGGATGCAGAGGCTTAAGAGAGTGATGCAACGGCTCAAGAGAGGGATGCAGAGGCTCAAGAGGGGAATGCAGGAGATCAAGAGAGGGATGCAGAGGCTCAAGAGAGGGATGCAGAGGCTTAAGAAAGTGATGCAGAGGCTCAAAAGAGGGATGTAGAGGCTTAAGAGGGTGATGCAGAGGCTCAAGAGAGTGATGTAGAGGCTCAAGAGAGGGATGCAGGGGCTCAAGAGAGAGATACAGAGGATCAAGAGAATGATGCAGAGGCTAAAGAGAGTGATGCAGAGGCTTAAGAGAGTGATGCAGAGGTTTATGAGAGGGATGCTGAGGCTCAAGAGAATGATGCAGAGGCTCAAGAGAGTGCTGCAAGGCACAAGAGAGGGATGCCGAGGCTCCAGAGAGGTATGCAGAGGCTCAAGAGAGTGATGCAGAGGCTGAAGAGAGAGATGCAGAGGCTTAAGAGAGGGATGCAGATGCTCAAGAGAGTGATGCAGAGTCTGAAGAGAGTGTTGCAGAGGCTCAAGAGAGGGATGCCGAGGCTCAAGAGAGTGATACAGAGGCTCATGAGAGTGATGCAGACGATCAAGAGAGTGATTCAGAGGCTCAAGAGAGTGATGCAGAGGATCAAGAGAGGGAAGCAGAGGCTTAAGAGAGTGATGCAGAGGCTTAAGAGAGTGATGCAGAGGCTCTAGAGAGTGATGCAGAGGCATAGGAGAGTGATGCAGAGGCTTAAGAGAGGGATGTAGAGTCTCATGAGAGTGATGCTAAGACTCAAGAGAGTTATGCAGAGGCTCAAGAGAGTGATGCTGAGGCTTACGGGAGTGATGTAGAGGCTCAAGGTGTTATACTCAAAATTCTGTCAGTTGAAATGTAACCAATCACAGGCAAGTAGGCCTCTGACGTCATGCCAGACAGAGGAGCATCAAGCATGCTCCCAGCAGCCGCAGTTATCCTCACAGACTCAGAGTAGAAGGACCTCGGCTAGGCAGATATATACCTTGCTATCTCAGTCAATAAATATATACAGAAGCGACTACTGTGTCTACATTCTACCCGAACAAGGCAAACGAATACTGGTAGCAGCAGTGGGACCCAGAAATTTTTTTCTGGAAACAAAAGTTCAAGTACCCAGCATCGCCTCGTGTTCCAGCCGCCACCGCCACCGCCATAAGCCGCCATCCTGCCACCCACGCATCAAATATTGTGCCAGACCGGGGTCCTGCCATCAACCACTACTCCAGGCCAACGTTTCAGAAGTAAGGGTCAATATTTGCCTGTGAGAACGCTCATTCATCAGTGAGGAGGAAGGAAGCTTCCGCGCCAGCCATTTTTGAATCTCGCGCCACCACGTGGGAACCACCTAGTGCACCCACCACCACCACCGCCACCCAAGCTGACAGTATCTAAGCTTTGTGAGTGTTCAAGCTACTGAAATCGTGGTCAATCATCGTCGCAAGTATCAACTGATTATTGTGGGTGTTGTACAGTAATTCAAGAGGAATTGGTGAAAAAAAGACTACAATTGTTTGACTAGTGTCGCCACCCTGCCTCCCTCCCAAGCTCACACACCTCGCCACCAGCCCCTGCTACATCATTTTGTGTGAACTCCTGCCTCCCAATCGTGTTTCTCCACCGACATCGTCGTAATATCGTCGTCGTCAGAGTTTATCTTCGCACTTCCAGCATCAACAGTGTGGGGTCCCTGAGTTTCATCCCACCGCTGCCACCAGTATTCGTTTGCCTTGTTCGGGTAGAATGTAGACACAGTAGTCGCTTCTGTATATATTTATTGACTGAGATAGCAAGGTATATATCTGCCTAGCCGAGGTCCTTCTACTCTGAGTCTGTGAGGATAACTGCGGCTGCTGGGAGCATGCTTGATGCTCCTCTGTCTGGCATGACGTCAGAGGCCTACTTGCCTGTGATTGGTTTCATTTCAACTGACAGAATTTTGAGTATAACAAAGGGAGGGATGCAGAGGCTTAAGAGAGTGATGCAAAGGCTCAAGAGAGAGGGATGCAGAGGCTCAAGAGGGGGATGCAGGAGTTCAAGAGAGGGATGCAGAGGCTCAAGAGAGGGATGCAGAGGCTTAAGAAAGTGATGCAGAGGCTCAAAAGAGGGATGCAGAGGCTTAAGAGGGTGATGCAGAGCCTCAAGAGAGTGATGTAGAGGCTCATGAGAGGGATGCAGCGGCTCAATAGAGAGATACAGAGGCTCAAGAGAATGATGCAGAGGCTGAAAAGAGTGACGCAGAGGCTTAAGAGAGTGATGCAGAGGCTTAAGAGAGTGATGCAGAGTCTGAAGAGAGTGTTGCAGAGGCTCAAGAGAGGGATGCAAAGGCTCAAGAGAGTGATGCAAAGGCTCAAGAGAGGGATGCAGGGGCTCTAGAGAAGGATGCAGAGGCTCAAGAGAGGGATGCAGGGGCTCAAGAGAAGGATGCAGAGGCTCAAGAGAGGGATGCAGAGACTCTTTAGAGTGATGCAGAGGCTCAAGAGAGGAATGCAAAGGCTTAAGAGAGTGAAGCAAAGGCTCAATAGAGGGATGCAGAGGCTCATGAGAAGGATGCAGGAGTTCAAGAGACGGATGCAGAGGCTCAAACTCAAGCAGAGGCTTAAGAGAGGGATGCAGAGGCTCACGAGAGTGATGCAGAGGTTTATGAGAGGGATGCTGAGGCTCAAGAGAATGATGCAGAGGCTCAAGAGAGTGCTGCAGAGGCACAAGAGAGGGATGGTGAGGCTCCAGAGAGTGATGCAGAGGCTCAAGAGAGTATTGCAGAGGCTCAAGAGAATGATGCAGAGGCTCAATAGAATGATATAGAGGCTTAAGAGACTGATGCAGAGGCTCAAGAGAATGATGCAGAGGCTCAAGAGATTGGTGCAGAGGAATAAGAGAGGGATGCAGTGGCTTAAGAGAGTGATGGAGAGGCTCAAGTGAGTGATGCAGAGGGTCAAGAGAATGATGTAGAGGCTCAAGAGAGTGATGTAGAGGCTCAAGAGAGAGATGCAGAGGATCATGAGAGTGATGCAGCGGCTAAAAAGAGTGATGAAGAGGCATAAGAGAGTGATGCAAAGGCTTAAGAGAGTGATGCAGAGGCTTAAGAGAGTGATGCAGAGGCTTAAGAGAGGGATGCAGAGGCTCAAGAGAGTGATCCAGAGGCTCAAGAGAGTGATGCAGAGGATCATGAGAGGGAAGCAGAGGCTTAAGCGAGTGATGCAGAGGCCAAAGAGAGTGATGCAGAGGCTTAAGAGAGTGATGCAGAGGCTGAAGAGAGTGTTGCAGAGGCTTAGGAGAGTGATGCAGAGGCTCAAGAGTGGGATGCAGAGGCTCAACAGAGTGATGCAGAGGCTTAATAGACGGATGCAGAGGCTCAAGAGAATGATGCAGAGGCTTAAGAGAGGGATGCAGAGACTCTTGAGAGTGATGCAGAGGCTCAAGAGGGATGCAAAGGCTTAAGAGAGTGATGCAAAGGCTTAATAAAGGGATGCAGAGGCTCTGAGAGGGATACAGGAGTTCAAGAGAGGGATGCAGAGGCTCTAGAGAGTGATGCAGAGGCTCAAAAGAGTGATGCAGAGGCTTCAGAGAGTGATGCAGAGGCTCAAGAGAGTAATGCAGACAATAAAGAGAGTGATGCAGAGGCTCAACAGAGTGATGCAGAGGATCACGAGGGGAAGCAGAGGCTTAAGAGAGTGATGCAGAGGCTCTAGAAAGTGATGCAGAGGCTTAAAAGAGTGATGCAGAGGCTTAAGAGAGGGATGCAGAGGCTCAAGAGAGGGATGCAGAGGCTCAAGAGAGTGATGCAGAGTCTGAAGAGAGTGTTGCAGAGGCTCAAGGGAGGGATGCAGAGGCTCAAGAGAGTGATGCAGAGGATCAAGAGAGTGATGCAGACGATCAAGAGAGTGATGCAGAGGCTCAAGACAGTGATGCAGAGGATCAAGAGAGGGAAGCAGAGGCTTAAGAGAGTGATGCAGAGGCTTAAGAGAGTGATGCAGAGGCTCTAGAGAGTGATGCTGAGGCTTACGGTAGTGATGTAGAGGCTCAAGGGAGGGATGCAGAGGCTCAAGAGGGATGCAAAGGCTTAAGAGAGTGATGCAAAGGCTTAATAAAGGGATGCAGAGGCTCTAGAGAGTGATGCAGAGGCTCAAAAGAGTGATGCAGAGGCTTCAGAGAGTGATGCAGAGGCTCAAGAGAGTAATGCAGACAATAAAGAGAGTGATGCAGAGGCTCAAGAGAGTAATGCAGACAATAAAGAGAGTGATGCAGAGGCTCAACAGAGTGATGCAGAGGATCACGAGGGGAAGCAGAGGCTTAAGAGAATGATGCAGAGGCTCTAGAAAGTGATGCAGAGGCTTAAAAGAGTGATGCAGAGGCTTAAGAGAGGGATGCAGAGGCTCAAGAGAGGGATGCAGAGGCTCAAGAGAGTGATGCAGAGTCTGAAGAGAGTGTTGCAGAGGCTCAAGAGAGGGATGCATAGGCTCAAGAGAGTGATGCAGAGGCTCAAGAGAGTGATGCAGACGATCAAGAGAGTGATGCAGAGGCTCAAGAGAGGGAAGCAGAGGCTTAAGAGAGTGATGCAGAGGCTTAAGAGAGTGATGCAGAGGCTCTAGAGAGTGATGCTGAGGCTTACGGGAGTGATGTAGAGGCTCAAGGGAGGGATGCAGAGGCTTAAGAGAGTGATGCAAAGGCTCAAGAGAGAGGGATGCAGAGGCTCAAGAGGGGGATGCAGGAGTTCAAGAGAGGGATGCAGAGGCTCAAGAGAGGGATGCAGAGGCTTAAGAAAGTGATGCAGAGGCTCAAAAGAGGGATGCAGAGGCTTAAGAGGGTGATGAAGAGCCTCAAGAGAGTGATGTAGAGGCTCAAGAGAGGGATGCAGGGGCTCAATAGAGAGATACAGAGGCTCAAGAGAATGATGCAGAGGCTGAAAAGAGTGATGCAGAGGCTTAAGAGAGTGATGCAGAGGCTTAAGAGAGTGATGCAGAGTCTGAAGAGAGTGTTGCAGAGGCTCAAGAGAGGGATGCAGAGGCTCAAGAGAGTGATGCAAAGGATCAAGAGAGGGATGCAGGGGCTCAAGAGAAGGATGCAGAGGCTCAAGAGAGGAATGCTAAGGCTTAAGAGAGTGAAGCAAAGGCTCAATAGAGGGTTGCAGAGGCTCATGAGAAGGATACAGGAGTTCAAGAGAGGGATGCAGAGGCTCAAACTAGTGATGCAGAGGCTTAAGAGAGGGATGCAGAGGCTCACGAGAGTGATGTAGATGTTTATGAGAGGGATGCTGAGGCTCAAGAGAATGATGCAGAGGCTCAAGAGAGTGCTGCAGAGGCACAAGAGAGGGATGCTGAGGCTCCAGAGAGGGATGCAGAGGCTCAAGAGAGTGATTCAGAGGCTGAAGAGAGAGATGCAGAGGCTTAAGAGAGTGTTGCAGAGGCTGAAGAGAGTATTGCAGAGGCTCAAGAGAATGATGCAGAGGCTCAATAGAATGATGTAGAGGCTTAAGAGAGGGATGCAGAGGCTCAAGAGAATGATGCAGAGGCACAAGAGAGTGATGCAGAGGAATAAGAGAGGGATGCAGTGGCTTAAGAGAGTGATGGAGAGGCTCAAGTGAGTGATGCAGAGGGTCAAGAGAGAGATGCAGAGGATCATGAGAGTGATGCAGCGGCTAAAAAGAGTGATGAAGAGGCTTAAAAGAGTGATGCAGAGGCTTAAGAGAGTGATGCAGAGGCTTAAGAGAGTGATGCAGAGGCTCAAGAGAGTGATGCAGAGGCTCAAGAGAGTGATGCAGATGCTTAGGAGAATGATGCAGAGGCTCAAGAGAGGGATGCAGAGGCTCAAGAGAGTGATGCAGATGCTCAAGAGAGTTATGCAGAGGCTCAAGAGAGTGATGCAGAGGCTTACGAGAGTGATGCAGAGGCTCAGGAGAGGGATGTAGACGCTCAAGAGAGTGATGCAGAAGCTCAAGAGAGTGATGCTGAGGCTTAAGAGAGTGATGCAGAGGATCAAGAGAGGGAAGCAGAGGATTAAGAGAGTGATGTAGAGACCGAAGAGAGTGATGCAGAGGCTTAAGAGAGTGATGCAGAGGCTGAAGAGAGTGTTGCAAAGGCTTAGGTGAGTGATGCAGAGGCTCAGGAGAGGGATGCAGAGGCTCAAGAGAATGCTGCAGAGGCTCAAGAAAGTGCTACAAAAGGCTCAGGAGAGGGATGCTGAGGTTCCAGAGAGGGATGCAGAGGCTCAAGAGAATGATGCAGAGGCTCAGGAGAGAACGGCAGAGGCTTAAGAGAGTGATGCAGAGGCTCAAGAGAGTGATGCAGAGGCTCAAGAGAATGATATAGAGGCTTAAGAGAGGGATGCAGAGGCTCAAGAGAATGATGCAGAGGCTCAATAGAGTAATCCAGAGGATCAAGAGAGGGATGCAGAGGCTTAAGAGAGTGATGCAGAGGCTCAAGAGAGTGATGCAGAGGTTCAAGAGAGTGATGCAGAGGCTCAAGAGAGTGATGCAGACGATCAAGAGAGTGATGCAGAGGCTCAAGTGAGTGATGCAGAGGATCAAGAGAGGGAAGCAGAGGCTTAAGAGAGTGATGCAGACGCTTAAGAGAGTGATGCAGAGGCTATAGAGAGTGATGCAGAGGCTTAAGAGGGTGATGCAGAGGCTAAAGAGAGGGATGTAGAGGCTCTAGAGAGTGATGCAGAGATTCAGGAGAGTTATGCAGAGGCTCAAGAGAGTGATGCAGAGGCTTACGGGAGTGATGTAGAGGCTCAAGGGAGGAATTCAGAGGCTTAAGAGAGTGATGCAAAGGCTCAAGAGAGGGATGCAGAGGCTCAAGAGAGGGATGCAGGAGTTCCAGAGAGGGATGCAGTGGCTCAAGAGAGGAACGCAGAGGCTTAAGAAAGTGATGCAAAGGCTCAAAAGAGGGATGCAGAGGCTTAAGAGGGTGATGCAGAGGCTCAAGAGAGTGATGTAGAGGCTCAAGACAGGGATGCAGGGGCTCACGAGAGAGATACAGAGGCTCAAAAGAATGATGCAGAGGCTGAAGAGAGTGATGCAGAGGCTTAAGAGAGGGATGCAAAGGCTTAAGAGAGTGATGCAGAGTCTGAAGAGAGTGATGCAGAGGCTCTAGAGAGTGATGCAGAGGATCAAGAGAGGGAAGCAGAGGCTTAAAAGAGTGATGCAGAGGCTTAAGAGAGTGATGCAGAGGATCAAGAGAAGGAAGCAGAGGCTTAAAAGAGTGATGCAGAGGCTTAAGAGAGTGATGCAGAGGCTCTAGAGAGTGATGCAGAGGCATAAGAGACAGATGCAGAGGCTTAAGAGAGGGATGTAGAGGCTCAAGAGAGTGATGCTAAGACTCAAGAGAGTTATGCAGAGGCTCAAGAGAGTGATGCTGAGGCTTACGGGATTGCTGTAGAGGCTCAAAGGAGGGATGCAGAGGCTTAAGTGAGTGATGCAAAGGCTCAAGAGAGAGGGATGCAGAGGCTCAAGAGGGGGATGCAGGAGTTCAAGAGAGGGATGCAGAGGCTCAAGAGAGGAATGCAGAGGCTAAAGAAAGTGATGCAGAGGCTCAAAAGAGGGATGCAGAGGCTTAAGAGGGTGATGCAGAGCCCCAAGAGAGTGATGTAGAGGCTCAAGAGAGGGATGCAGGGGCTCAATAGAGAGATACAGAGGCTCAAGAGAATGATGCAGAGGCTGAAAAGAGTGATGCAGAGGCTTAAGAGAGTGATGCAGAGTCTGAAGAGAGTGTTGCAGAGGCTCAAGAGAGGGATGCAGAGGCTCAAGAGAGTGATGCAAAGGCTCAAGAGAGTGATGCAGGGGCTCAAGAGAAGGATGCAGAGGCTCAAGAGAGGGATGCAGGGGCTCAAGAGAAGGATGCAGAGGCTCATGAGAGGGATGCAGAGACTCTTTAGAGTGATGCAGAGGCTCAAGAGAGGAATGCAAAGGCTTAAGAGAGTGAAGCAATGGCTCAATAGAGGGATGCAGAGGCTCATGAGAAGGATCCAGGAGTTCAAGAGAATGATGCAGAGGCTCAATAGAATGATGTAGAGGCTTAAGAGAGGGATGCAGAGGCTCAATAGAATGATGCAGAGGCTCAAGAGAGTGATGCAGAGGAATAAGAGAGGGATGCAGTGGCTTAAGAGAGTGATGGAGAGGCTCAAGTGAGTGATGCAGAGGGTCAAGAGAATGATGTAGAGGCTCAAGAGAGTGATGTAGAGGCTCAAGAGAGAGATGCAGAGGATCATGAGAGTGATGCAGCGGCTAAAAAGAGTGATGAATAGGCTTAAGAGAGTGATGCAGAGGCTTAAGAGAGTGATGCAGAGGCTTAAGAGAGGGATGCAGAGGCTCAAGAGAGTGATGCAGAGGCTAAAGAGAGTGATGCAGATGCTTAGGAGAATGATGCAGAGGCTCAAGAGAGGGATGCAGAGGCTCAAGAGAGTGATGCAGATGCTCAAGTGAGTTATGCAGAGGCTCAAGAGAGTGATGCAGAGGCTTACGAGAGTGATGCAGAGGCTCACGAGAGGGATGTAGACGCTCAAGAGAGTGATGCAGAAGCTCAAGAGAGTGATGCTGAGGCTTAAGAGAGGGGATGCAGAGGCTCAAGAGAGTGATACAGAGGCTGAAGAGAGTGATGCAGAGGCTTAAGAGAGGGATGCAGAGGCTCAAGAGAGGGATGCAGAGGCTCAAGAGAGGGATGCAGGGGCTCAAGAGAGGGATGCAGAGGCTCAAGAGAGGGATGCAGAGACTCTTGAGAGTGATGCAGAGGCTCAAGAGAGGGAGGCAGAGGCTTAAGAGAGTGATGCAAAGGCTCAGTAGAGGGATGCAGATGCTCATGAGAGGGATGCAGGAGTTCAAGAGAGGGATGCAGAGGCTCAAGAGAATGATGCAGAGGCTTAAGAGAGGGATGCAGATGCTCAAGAGAGTGAAACAGAGGCTTAAGGGAGGGATGCAGAGGGTCAAAAGAATGATGCAGAGGCTCAAGGGAGTGCTGCAGAGGCTCAAGAGAGGGATGCTGAGGCTCCAGAGAGGGATGCAGAGGCTCAAGAGAGTGATGCAGAGGATCATGAGAGTGATGCAGAGACTTAAGAGAGTGATGCAGAGGATCAAGAGAGGGAATCAGAGGATTAAGAGAGTGATGCAGAGGCCGAAGAGAGTGATGCAGAGGCTTAAGAGAGTGATGCAGAGGCTGAAGAGAGTGTTGCAGAAGCTCAAAAGATGGATGCAGAGGATTAAGAGGGTGATGCAGAGGCTCAAGAGAGTGATGTAGAGGCATAAGAGAGGGATGCAGGGGCTCAAGAGAGAGATACAGAGGCTCAAGATAATGATGCAGAGGATGAAAAGAGTGATGCAGAGGCTTAAGAGAGGGATGCAGAGGCTTAAGAGAGTGATGCAGAGTCTGAAGAGAGTGTTGCAGAGGCTCAAGAGAGGGATGCAGAGGCTCAAGAGAGTGATGCAGAGGCTCAAGAGAGTGATGCAGAGGATCAAGAGAGGGAAGCAGAGGCTTAAGAGAGTGATGCAGAGGCTTAAGAGAGCGATGCAGAGGCTCTAGAGAGTGATGCAGAGGCTTAAGAGAGTGATGCAGAGGCTTAAGAGAGGGATATAGAGGCTCAAGAGAGTGATGCAGAGACTCAAGAGAGTTATGCAGAGGCTCAAGAGAGTGATGCAGAGGCTTACGGGAGTGATGTAGAGGCTCAAGGGAGGGATGCAGAGGCTTAAGAGATTGATGCAAAGGCTCAAGAGAGGGATGCAGAGGCTCAAGAGGGGAATGCAGGAGATCATGAGAGGGATGCAGAGGCTCAAGAGAGGGATGCAGAGACTTAAGAAAGTTATGCAGAGGCTCAAAAGAGGGATGTAGAGGCATAAGAGGGTAATGCAGAGGCTCAAGAGAGTGATGTAGAGGCTCAAGAGAGGGATGCAGGGGCTCATGAGAGAGATACAGAGGCTCAAGAGAATGATGCAGAGGCTGAAGAGAGTGATGCAGAGGCTTAAGAGAGTGATGCAGAGGCTTAAGAGAATGATGCAGAGTCTGAAGAGAGTGTTGCAGAGGCTCAAGAGAGGGGATGCAGAGGCTCAAGAGAGTGATGCAGAGGCTTAAAAGAGTGATGCAGAGGCTTAAGAGAGGAATGTAGAGGCTCAAGAGAGTGATGCAGAGACTCAAGAGAGTAATGCAGAGGCTCAAGAGAGTGATGCAGAGGCTTACGGGAGTGATGTAGAGGCTCAAGGGAGGGATGCAGAGGCTTAAGAGAGTGATGCAAAGGCTCAAGAGAGGGATGCAGAGGCTCAAGAGGGGAATGCAGGAGATCATGAGAGGGATGCAGAGGCTCAAGAGAGGGATGCAGAGGCTTAAGAAAGTGATGCAGAGGCTCAAAAGAGGGATGTAGAGGCTTAAGAGGGTAATGCAGAGGCTCAATAGAGTGATGAAGAGGCTCAAGAGAGGGATGCAGAGGCTCAAGAGAGAGATACAGAGGCTCAGAAAAATGATGCAGAGGCTGAAGAGAGTGATGCAGAGGCATAAGAGAGTGATGCAGAGGCTTAAGAGAATGATGCACAGTCTAAAGAGAGTGTTGCAGAGGCTCAAGAGAGGGGATGCAGAGGCTCAAGAGAGTGATGCAAAGGCTCAAGATAGGGATGCAGGGACTCAAGAGAAGGATGCAGAGGCTCAACCCAGCAAACAATTTTAGGTTGCCACAACATATCTGGAAAGTATTTGAAAGTATTGGAAACGTTTGTTTTATCGTATCAGATACGATATTGTGTGTGGACTTAAATAGGTTTCCAAAACTTATAACCAAGACATATGTATCTAACACTAATTTGAGATGTTGTGGCAACTTTACACTCCTAACATGAGTCATTCATAATCCATTCATATACCAATATGAATCTCTTATGAAAGGTTTGAGCCAATAATCTGAACCCTTTTCACATCTTTGTGTTTAAAGTTAAATTTCTTGAAATTAAATTATATTTTATATTATATTATTTTTATTATATTTTATATTATATTATTATTTTCAATTTAAATATTAAAACCAATTTAAGGGTAAAAAAAATCTAATAATTTATATTTATTTTATTATTTACTAACAATTATAATTATTTACTAACGGAGAGAGGGGAGGCTGTACGGCGGAGAGTGGCGGCTGTGGCAGACAGTGGCGGCGGTGGCGGATAGTGGCGGCGGGCGGACAGTGGCGGCGGGCGGACAGTGGCGGCGGCGGGCGGACAGTGGCGGCGGGTGGACAGTGGCGGCGGTGGCGGATAGTGGCGGCGGTCGGACAGTGGCGGCGGCGGGCGGACAGTGGCGGCGGGCGGACAGTGGCGGCGGTGGCGGATAGTGGCGGCGGGCGGACAGTGGCGGCGGCGGGCGGACAGTGGCGGCGGGCGGACAGTGGCGGCGGTGGCGGATAGTGGCGGCGGGCGGACAGTGGCGGCGGTGGCGGATAGTGGCGGCGGGCGGACAGTGGCGGCGGCGGGCGGACAGTGGCGGCGGGCGGACAGTGGCGGCGGTGGCGGATAGTGGCGGCGGGCGGACAGTGGCGGCGGTGGCGGATAGTGGCGGCGGGCGGACAGTGGCGGCGGGCGGACAGTGGCGGCGGGCGGACAGTGGCGGCTGTGGCGGATAGTGGCGGCGGGCGGACCGTGGCGGCTTTGGCGGCGGTGGTGGACAGTGGCGGCGGGCGGACAGTGGCGGCGGCGGGCGGACAGTGGCGGCGGCGGGCGGACAGTGGCGGCGGCGGGCGGACAGTGGCGGCGGCGGGCGGACAGTGGCGGCGGCGGGCGGACAGTGGAGGCGGCGGGCGGACAGTGGTGGCGGCGGGCGGACAGTGGTGGCGGTGGCAGACAGTGGTGGCGGTGGCGGACAGTGGCGGACAGTGGCGGCGGTGGCGGACAGTGACGGCGGTGGCGGACAGTGGCGGACACTGGCGGCTGTGTCTGGCGGTGGTGGCGGGCGGTGGCGGGTGGCGGCGTCTGTGATGAGTGGTGGCGGCTGGCGGTGGTGGGTGGTGGTGGCGGCGGTGGTGGTGGGTGGTGGTGGCGGCGGCGGCTGGTGGTGGTGGGTGGTGGCGGCGGGTGGTGGGTGGTGGCGGCTGTGGTGGGTGGTGGCGGGCGGTGGCGGGCGGTGGCGGGCGGTGGCGGGCGGTGGCGGGCGGCGGCGGCTGTGGTGGGTGGTGACGATCGGCGGTGGGGGGGGCTGGTGGCGGCTGGCGGTGGCGGCTTGCGGTGGCGACTGTGGCAACGGGCGGTGACGGCTGATAGCGGGCGGTGGTGGCGGCTGGTGGTGGTGGCAGCTGGTGGCGGTGATGGCGGCTGGTGGTGGTGGTGGTGGCGGCTGGTGGTGGTGGCAGCTGGTGGCGGCTGGTGGTGGTGGTGGTGGTGATGGCGGCTGGTGGCGGGCGGTGGCGGCCGGTGGCGGCTTGTGGCGGCTGGTGGTGGCGGCGGTGGTGGGTGGTGGTGGTGGTGGTGGTGGGTGGTGGTGGTGGTGGGTGGTGGTGGCGGCTGTGGTGGGTGGTGGCGGTGGTGTCGGCGGCGGCTGTGGTGGGTGGTGGCGGCGGCGGCGGTGATGGGTGGTGGCGGCGGCGGTGGTGGTGGGTGGTGGCGGCGGTGGTGGTTGGTGGTGGTGGCGGCGGTGGTGGTGGGTGGTGGTGGCGGCGGCGGCTGGTGGTGGTGGGTGGCGGTGGTGGGTGGCGGGTGGCGGCTGGTGGTGGGTGGTGGCGGCGGGTGGTGATTGGCGGTGGTGGGTGGCGGTGGCTGGTGGCGGCTGGTGGTGGGTGGTGGCGGCGGGTGGTGAGTGGCGGTGGTGGGTGGCGGTGGCGGGTGGCGGCTGGTGGTGGGTGGTGGCGGGTGGCGGCTGGTGGTGGGTGGTGGCGGGTGGCGGCTGGTGGTGGGTGGCGGGTGGCGGCGGGTGGTGGGTGGTGGCGGCGGGTGGTGAGTGGCGGTGGTGAGTGGCGGTGGTGGGTGGCGGTGGGTGGTGGGTGGCGGCGGGTGGCGGCTGGTGGCGGGTGGCGGGTGGCGGCTGGTGGTGGGTGGTGGGTGGTGGCTGGTGGTGGGTGGTGGCGGGTGGCGGGTGGCGGGTGGCGGCTGGTGGTGAGTGGTGGCGGGTGGCGGCGGGTGGCGGCTGGTGGTGGGTGGCGGGTGGCGGCGGGTGGCGGCGGGTGGCGGCTGGTGGTGGGTGGCGGGTGGCGGCGGGTGGCGGCTGGTGGTGGGTGGCGGGTGGCGGCGGGTGGCGGCTGGTGGCGGGTGGCGGGTGGCGGCTGGTGGTGGGTGGTGGCAGGTGGCGGTTGGTGGCTGGTGGTGGGTGGTGGCGGGTGGCGGGTGGCGGCTGGTGGTGGGTGGTGGCGGGTGGCAGCGGGTGGCAGCTGGTGGTGGGTGGCGGGTGGCGGCGGGTGGCGGCGGGTGGCGGCTGGTGGCGGCCAGCTGGGACACACCCTTCACCACTGAAGGTCTGAGCTCAACTAACCATATGTCTCTCTCACCCACCAGAACAGTGTTGCCAGCTCGCTGCTCTCAAAATGTTTCCTTCAAAGATTGTATATTATCTTTGAACAACAAGTTTGATTATCAAGGAAATAATGCATATATTATTGTCACATTAATACTGTGCAATATCTTATTACATTCCTGCTAAATAATTATAATTTGAAACAGGACAAAAAATCCAACATATATATAAAAACCAACATTAGAGACCACGAGGCCTAGGCCTCGCCTGTGACCACACATCCTGCCTCCCTGGCCTGCTACTCTCTCACACCTCACACTCTTAACTCTCTCATAATCACTCTCACTCTCTTACTCTGTCACTCTTACTCTCTGTCACTCTTACTCTCTGTCACTCTTACTCTGTCACTCTTACTCTCTGTCACTCTTACTCTGTCACTCTTACTCTCTGTCACTCTTACTCTGTCACTCTTACTCTCTGTCACTCTTACTCTGTCACTCTTACTCTGTCACTCTTACTCTCTGTCACTCTTACTCTCTGTCACTCTTACTCTGTCACTCTTACTCTCTGTCACTCTTACTCTGTCACTCTTACTCTCTGTCACTCTTACTCTCTGTCACTCTTACTCTGTCACTCTTACTCTCTGTCACTCTTACTCACTCTCAGTCACCCTTACCCATTCATACTCACTCTCTCACTCTTACTCTCATACTCTTACTCTCAATTACTCTTACTCTCAATCACTCTTACTCCCAATCACTCCTACTCCCAATCACTCCTACTCTCAATCACTCCTACTCTCATTCTTACTCTTACTCCCAATCACTCTTACTCTCAATCACTCTTATTCTCATTCTTACTCTTACTCTCACTCTTACTCTTACTCCCAATCACTCTTACTCCCAATCACTCTTACTCTCAATCACTCTTACTCTCAATCACTCTTACTCTCATTCTTACTCTTACTCACTCTTACTCTCAATCACTCTTATTCTCATTCTTACTCCTACTCTCACTCTAACTCCTACTCCCAATCACTCTTACTCCCAATCACTCTTACTCTCAATCACTCTTACTCTCAATCACTCTTACTCTCACTAACTCTCAATCACTCTTACTCTCACTCTAACTTTCAATCACTCTTACTCTCATACTCACCCTTACTCTCAATCACTTTACTCTCACTCTTACTCATTCTGTCACCCTTACTCTCTCTGTCACTCTTACTTATACTCACTCTTACTCACACTTACACACTCTCTGGCACTCTCACTCACCTTCAGTCACTCTTACTCACTCTTACCCACTCTCGCTCACTCTTACTCACTCTAGTTAATAAGAACACGCCAATATAAGACAACAAAACGTTTTCAGATTCTTTCTCACCACTTTCCAGCAACTTTTATAATTTATATAAATTATCTTAGGGAATAATACATAAATTATATATTTAAACATGATATTAGTGTTTAGTGGAATGCATAAGGAGTCAAATTGTGTTAAAAAGAGCGATTTTTAGAAAATTTGGAAAACTACTTTTTTCTGTTCATATTATAACTAAATGGATTTTAAAGGTTTCACTCAGCCAATATATATCATTCACAATTTATTAATGAATTTTACAAAAAAACACCATAAATTTTATATTTAAACATGTAAAAACTATTTGTTTTACATTTGGAAGAAAATAATTGTAGAAAAACAATTTATAATTAAACCTTTGTGTTTGGATTTTTTGAGTAAAAGTTTCTCAAAGGCTCTCCTGCACCATTCTCAATGCAAATCATTCCCACACCTATGGGAAGAGATAGGCGAACGTTGTGTAGATGATTTGTGTTTGCTGGGAAGAGAGGGATGCAGGGGCTCAAGAGAAGGATGCAGAGGATCAAGATAAGGATTCAGAGACTCTTTAGTGTGATGCAGAGGCTCAAGAGAGGAATGCAAAGGCTTAACAGAGTGAAGCAAAGGCTCAATAGAGGGATGCAGAGGCTCATGAGAAGGATCCAGGAGTTCAAGAGAGGAATGCAGAGGCTCAAACTAGTGATGCAGAGGCTTAAGAGAGGGATGCAGAAGCTCACGAGAGTGATGCAGAGGTTTATGAGAGGGATGCTGAGGCTAAAGAGAATGATGCAGAGGCTCAAGAGAGTGCTGCAGAATCACAAGAGAAGGATGCTGAGGCTCCAGAGAGAGATGCAGAGGCTCAAGAGAGTGATGCAGAGGCTGAAGAGAGAGATGCAGAGGCTAAAGAGAGGGATGCAGATGCTCAAGAGAGTGATACAGAGGCTTAAGAGAGGGATGCAGAGGGTCACGAGAATGATGCAGAGGCTCAAGGGAGTGCTGCAGAGGCTCAAGAGAGGGATGCTGAGGCTCCAGAGAGGGATGCAGAGGCTCAAGAGAGTGGTGCAGAGGATCATGAGAGTGATGCAGAGACTTAAGAAAGTGATGCAGAGGATCAAGAGAGGGAAGCAGAGGATTAAGAGAGTGATGCAGAGGCCGAAGAGAGTGATGCAGAGGCTTAAGAGAGTGATGCAGAGGCTGAAGAGAGTGTTGCAGAGTGTTAGGAGAGTGATGCAGAGGCTCAGGAGAGGGATGCAGAGGCTCAAGAGAGTGATGCAGAGGGTTAAGAGAGGGATGCAGAGGCTGAAGAGAATGATGCAGAGGCTCAAGAAAGTGCTACAAAAGGCTCAGGAGAGTGATGCAGAGGCTCAGGAGAGAAAGGCAGAGGCTTAAGAGAGTGATGCAGAGGCTCAAGAGAGTGATGCAGAGGCTCAAGAGAATGATATAGAGGTTTAAGAGAGGGATGCAGAGGCTCAAGAGAATGATGCAGAGGCTCAAGAGAGTGATCCTGAGGATCAAGAGAGGGATGCATAGGCTTAAGAGAGTGATGCAGAGGCTCAAGAGAGTGATGCAGAGGTTCAAGAGAGTGATGCAGAGGCTCAAGAGAGTGATGCAGACGATCAAGAGAGTGGTGCAGAGGCTCAAGAGAGTGATACAGAGGATCAAGAGAGCGAAGCAGAGGCTTAAGAGAGTGATGCAGATGCTTAAGAGAGTGATGCAGAGGCTCTAGAGAGTGATGCAGAGGCTTAAGAGAGTGATGCAGAGGCTAAAGAGAGGGATGTAGAGGCTCAAGAGAGTGATGCAGAGACTCAAGAGAGTTATGCAGAGGCTCAAGAAAGTGATGCAGAGGCTTACGGGAGTGATCTAGAGGCTCAAGGGAGGGATTCAGAGGCTTAAGAGAGTGATGCAAAGGCTCAAGAGAGGGATGCAGAGGCTCAAGAGAGGGATGCAAGAGTTCCAGAGAGGGATGCAGAGGCTCAAGAGAGGGATGCAGAGGCTTAAGAAAGTGATGCAGAGGCTGAAAAGAGGGATGCAGAGGCTTAAGAGGGTGATGCAGAGGCTCAAGAAAGTGATGTAGAGGCTTAAGAGAGGGATGCAGGGGCTCAAGAGAGAGATACAGAGGCTCAAGAGAATGATGCAGAGGCTCAAGAGAGTGATGCAGAGGCTTAAGAGAGGGATGCAGAGGCTTAAGAGAGTGATGCAGAGTCTGAAGAGAGTGTTGCAGAGGCTCAAGAGAGGGATGCAGAGGCTCAAGAGAGTGATGCAGAGGCTCAAGAGAGTGATGCAGATGATCAAGAGAGTGATGCAGAGGCTCAAGAGAGTGATACAGAGGCTTAAGAGAGGGATGCAGAGGGTCACGAGAATGATGCAGAGGCTCAAGGGAGTGCTGCAGAGGCTCAAGAGAGGGATGCTGAGGCTCCAGAGAGGGATGCAGAGGCTCAAGAGAGTGGTGCAGAGGATCATGAGAGTGATGCAGAGACTTAAGAGAGTGATGCAGAGGATCAAGAGAGGGAAGCAGAGGATTAAGAGAGTGATGCAGAGGCCGAAGAGAGTGATGCAGAGGCTTAAGAGAGTGATGCAGAGGCTGAAGAGAGTGTTGCAGAGTGTTAGGAGAGTGATGCAGAGGCTCAGGAGAGGGATGCAGAGGCTCAAGAGAGTGATGCAGAGGGTTAAGAGAGGGATGCAGAGGCTGAAGAGAATGATGCAGAGGCTCAAGAAAGTGCTACAAAAGGCTCAGGAGAGTGATGCAGAGGCTCAGGAGAGAAAGGCAGAGGTTCAAGAGAGTGATGCAGAGGCTCAAGAGAGTGATGCAGAGGCTCAAGAGAATGATATAGAGGTTTAAGAGAGGGATGCAGAGGCTCAAGAGAATGATGCAGAGGCTCAAGAGAGTGATCCAGAGGATCAAAAGAGGGATGCATAGGCTTAAGAGAGTGATGCAGAGGCTCAAGAGAGTGATGCAGAGGTTCAAGAGAGTGATGCAGAGGCTCAAGAGAGTGATGCAGACGATCAAGAGAGTGGTGCAGAGGCTCAAGAGAGTGATGCAGAGGATCAAGAGAGCGAAGCAGAGGCTTAAGAGAGTGATGCAGATGCTTAATTAAGAGAGTGATGCAGAGGCTCTAGAGAGTGATGCAGAGGCTTAAGAGAGTGATAGCAGAGGCTAAAGAGAGGGATGTAGAGGCTCAAGAGAGTGATGCAGAGACTCAAGAGAGTTATGCAGAGGCTCAAGAGAGTGATGCAGAGGCTTACGGGAGTGATCTAGAAGCTCAAGGGAGGGATTCAGAGGCTTAAGAGAGTGATGCAAAGGCTCAAGAGAGGGATGCAGAGGCTCAAGAGAGGGATGCAGGAGTTCCAGAGAGGGATGCAGAGGCTCAAGAGAGGGATGCAGAGGCTTAAGAAAGTGATGCAGAGGCTGAAAAGAGGGATGCAGAGGCTTAAGAGGGTGTTGCAGAGGCTCAAGAGAGTGATGTAGAGGCTTAAGAGAGGGATGCAGGGGCTCAAGAGAGAGATACAGAGGCTCAAGAGAATGTTGCAGAGGCTCAAGAGAGTGATGCAGAGGCTTAAGAGAGGGATGCAGAGGCTTAAGAGAGTGATGCAGAGTCTGAAGAGAGTGTTGCAGAGGCTCAAGAGAGGGATGCAGAGGCTCAAGAGAGTGATGCAGAGGCTCAAGAGAGTGATGCAGATGATCAAGAGAGTGATGCAGAGGCTCAAGAGAGTGATGCACAGGATCAAAAGAGGGAAGCAGAGGCTTAAGAGAGTGATGCAGAGGATTAAGAGAGTGATGCAGAGGCATAAGCGAGTGATGCAGAGGCATAAGAGAGTGATGCAGAGGCTTAAGAGAGGGATGTAGAGGCTCAAGAGAGTGATGCAGAGACTCAAGAGAGTTATTCAGAGGCTCAAGAGAGTGATGCTGAGGCTTACGGGAGTGATGTAGAGGCTCAAGGGAGGGATGCAGAGGCTTAAGAGAGTGATGCAAAGGCTCAAGGGAGAGGGATGCAGAGGCTCAAGAGGGGGATGCAGGAGTTCAAGAGAGGGATGCAGAGGCTCAAGAGAGGGATGCAGAGGCTTAAGAAAGTGATGCAGAGGCTCAAAAGAGGGATGCAGAGGCTTAAGAGAGTGATGCAGAGGCTCAAGAGAATGATGCAGAGGCTGAAGAGAGTGATGCAGAGGCTTAAGAGAGTGATGCAGAGGCTTAAGAGAGTAATGCAGAGTCTGAAGAGAGTGTTGCAGAGGCTCAAGAGAGGGATGCAGAGGCTCAAGAGAGTGATGCAAAGGCTCAAGAGAGGGATGCAAGGGCTCAAGAGAAGGATGCAGAGGCTCAAGAGAGGGATGCAGGGACTTAAGAGAAGGATGCAGAGGCTCAAGAGAGGGATGCAGAGACTTTTTAGAGTGATGCAGAGGCTCAAGAGAGGAATGCAGAGGCTTAAGTGAGGGATGCAGAGGCTCACGAGTGTGATGCAGAGGTTTGTGAGAGGGATGCTGAGGCTCAAGAGAATGATGCAGAGGCTCAAGAGAGTGCTGCAGAGGCACAAGAGAGAGATGCTGAGGCTCCAGAGAGGGATGCAGAGGCTCAAGAGAGTGATGCAGAAGCTGAAAAGAGAGATGTAGAGGCTTAGGAGAGTGATGCAGAGGCTCAAGAGAGTATTGCAGAAGCTCAAGAGAATGATGCAGAGGCTCAATAGAATGATGTAGAGGCTTAAGAGAGGGATGCAGAGGCTCAAGAGAATGATGCAGAGGCTCAAGAGAGTGATGCAGAGGAATAAGAGAGGGATGCAGTGGCTTAAGAGAGTGATGGAGAGGCTCAAGTGAGTGATGCAGAGGGTCAAGAGAATGATGTAGAGGCTCAAGAGAGTGATGTAAAGGCTCAATAGAGAGATGCAGAGGATCATGAGAGTGATGCAGCGGCTAAAAAGAGTGATGAAGAGGCTTAAGAGAGTGATGCAGAAGCTTAGGAGAGTGATGCAGAGGCTTAAGAGAGGGATGCAGAGGCTCAAGAGAGTGATGCAGATGCTTAGGAGAATGATGCAGAGGCTCAAGAGAGGGATGCAGAGGCTCAAGAGAGTGATGCAGATGCTCAAGAGAGTTATGCAGAGGCTTACGAGAGTGATGCAGAGGCTTACGAGAGTGATGCAGAGGCTCAGGAGAGGGATGTAGACGCTCAAGAGAGTGATGCAGAAGCTCAAGAGAATGATGCAGAGGCTTAAGAGAGTGATGCAGAGGCTTAAGAGAGGGGATGCAGAGGCTCAAGAGAGTGATACAGAGGCTGAAGAGAGTGATGCAGAGGCTTAAGAGAGGGATGCAGAGGCTCAAGAGAGGGATGCAGAGGCTCAAGAGAGGGATGCAGAGGCTCAAGAGAGGGATGCAGAGACTCTTGAGAGTGATGCAGAGGCTCAAGAGAGGGAGGCAGAGGCTTAAGAGAGTGATGCAAAGGCTCAGTAGAGGGATGCAGATGCTCATGAGAGGGATGCAGGAGTTCAAGAGAGGGATGCAGAGGCTCAAGAGAATGCTGCAGAGGCTTAAGAGAGGGATGCAGATGCTCAAGAGAGTGAAACAGAGGCTTAAGAGAGGGATGCAGAGGGTCAAGAGAATGATGCAGAGGCTCAAGGGAGTGCTGCAGAGGCTCAAGAGAGGGATGCTGAGGCTCAAGAGAGGGATGCAGAGGCTCACGAGAGTGATGCAGAGGTTTATGAGAGGGATGCTGAGGATCAAGAGAGGGAAGCAGAGGCTTAAGAGAGTGATGCAGAGGCTGAAGAGAGTGTTGCAGAGGCTTAGGAAAGTGATGCAGAGGCTCAGGAGAGGGATGCAGAGGCTCAAGAGAGTGATGAAGAGGCTTAAGAGAGGGATGCAGACTCACAAGAGAATGATGCAGAGGCTCAAGAAGGTGCTAAAAAAAGGCTCAAGATAGAGATGCTGAGGTTCCAGAGAGGGATGCAGAGGCTCAAGAGAGTGATGCAGAGGCTCAGGAGAGAAAAGCAGAGGCTTAAGAGAGTGATGCAGAGGCTTAAGAGAGTGATGCAGAGGCTCAAGAGAATGTTGCAGAACCTCAAGAGAGGGATGCAGAGGCTCAAGAGAGTGATGCAAAGGCTCAAGAGAGGGATGCAAGGGCTCAAGAGAAGGATGCAGAAGCTGAGGAGAGGGATGCAGGGGCTCAAGAGAAGGATGCAGAGGCTCAAGAGAGGGATGCAGAGACTTTTTAGAGTGATGCAGAGGCTCAAGAGAGGAATGCAGAGGCTTAAGAGAGGGATGCAGAGGCTCACGCGAGTGATGCAGAGGTTTATGAGAGGGATGCTGAGGCTCAAGAGAATGATGCAGAGGCTCAAGAGAGTGCTGCAGAGGCACAAGAGAGGGATGCTGAGGCTCCAGAGAGGGATGCAGAGGCTCAAGAGAGTGATGCAGAAGCTGAAGAGAGAGATGTAGAGGCTTAGGAGAGTGATGCAGAGGCTCAAGAGAGTATTGCAGAGGCTCAAGAGAATGATGCAGAGGCTCAATAGAATGATGTAGAGGCTTAAGAGAGTGATGCAGAGGCTCAAGAGAGTGATGCAGAGGCTCAAGAGAGTGATGCAGAGGAATAAGAGAGGGATGCAGTGGCTTAAGAGAGTGATGGAGAGGCTCAAGTGAGTGATGCAGAGGGTCAAGAGAATGATGTAGAGGCTCAAGAGAGTGATGTAAAGGCTCAAGAGAGAGATGCAGATGATCATGAGAGTGATGCAGCGGCTAAAAAGAGTGATGAAGAGGCTTAAGAGAGTGATGCATAAGCTTAAGAGAGTGATGCAGAGGCTTAATAGAGGGATGCAGAGGCTCAAGAGAGTGATGCAGAGGCTCAAGAGAGTGAAGCAGATGCTTAGGAGAATGATGCAGAGGCTCAAGAGAGGGATGCAGAGGCTCAAGAGAATGATGCAGATGCTGAAGAGAGTTATGCAGAGGCTCAAGAGAGTGATGCAGAGGCTTACGAGAGTGATGCAGAGGCTCAGGAGAGGGATGTAGACGCTCAAGAGAGTGATGCAGAAGCTCAAGAGAATGATGCAGAGGCTTAAGAGAGTGAAGCAGAGGCTTAAGAGAGGGGATGCAGAGGCTCAAGAGAGGGATGCAGAGGCTCAAGAGAGGGATGCAGGGGCTCAAGAGAGGGATGCATAGGCTCAAGAGAGGGATGCAGAAACTCTTGAGAGTGATGCAGAGGCTCAAGAGAGGGAGGCAGAGGCTTAAGAGAGTGATGCAAAGGCTCAGTAGAGGGATGCAGATGCTCATGAGAGGGATGCAGGAGTTCAAGAGAGGGATGCAGAGGCTCACGAGAATGATGCAGAGGCTCAAGGGAGTGCTGCAGAGGCTCAAGCGAGGGATGCTGAGGCTCCAGAGAGGGATGCAGAGGATCACGAGAGTGATGCAGAGGTTTATGAGAGGGATGCTGAGGATCAAGAGAGGGAAGCAGAGGCTTAAGAGAGTGATGCAGAGGCTGAAGAGAGTGTTGCAGAGGCTTAGGAGAGTGATGCAGAGGCTCAGGAGAGGGATGCAGAGGCTCAAGAGAGTGATGCATAGGCTTAAGAGAGGGATGCAGAGGCAAAAGAGAATGATGCAGAGGCTCAAGAAAGTGCTACAAAAGGCTCAAGAGAGGGATGCTGAGGTTCCAGAGAGGGATGCAGAGGCTCAAGAGAGTGATGCAGAGGCTCAGGAGAGAAAAGCAGAGGCTTAAGAGAGTGATGCAGAGGCCTGAAGAGAGTGATGCAGAGGCTCAAGAGAATGATATTGAGGATTAAGAGAGGGATGCAGAGGCTCAAAAGAATGATGCAGAGGCTCAAGAGAGTGATCCAGAGGATCAAGAGAGGGATGCAGAGGCTTAAGAGAGTGATGCAGAGGCTCAAGAGAGTGATGCAGAGGCTCAAGAGAGTGATGCAGAGGCTCAAGAGAGTGATGCAGAGGCTCAAGAGAGTGATGCAGAGGCTCAAGAGAGTGATGCAGACGATCAAGAGAGTGATGCAGAGGCTCAAGAGAGTGATGCAGAGGATCAAGAGAGGGAAGAAGAGGCTTAAGAGAGGGATGCAGAGGCTCAAGAGAATGATGCAGAGGCTCAAGAAAGTGCTACAAAAGGCTCAAGAGAGGGATGCTGAGGTTCCAGAGAGGGATGCAGAGGCTCAAGAGAGTGATGCAGAGGCTCAAGAGAGTGATGCAGAGGCTCAAGAGAGTGATCCAGAGGATCAAGAGAGGGATGCAGAGGCTTAAGAGAGTGATGCAGAGGCTCAAGAGAGTGATGCAGAGGCTCAAGAGAGTGATGCAGAGGCTCAAGAGAGTGATGCAGAGGATCAAGAGAGGGAAGCAGAGGCTTAAGAGAGTGATGCAGAGGCTTAAGAGAGTGATGCAGAGGCTCTAGAGAGTGATGCAGAGGCTTAAGAGAGGGATGCAGGAGTTCAAGAGAGGGATGCAGAATCTCAAGAGAGGGATGCAGAGGCTTTAGAAAGTGATGCAGAGGCTCAAAAGAGGGAAGCAGAGGCTTAAGAGAGTGATGCACAGGCTTAAGAAAGTGATGCAGAGGCTCAAAAGAGGGATGCAGAGGCTTAAGAGGGTGATGCAGAGGCTCAAGAGAGTGATGTAGAGGCTGAAGAGAGGAATGCAGGGGCTCAAGAGAGAGATACAGAGGCTCACGAGAATGATGCAGAGGCTGAAGAGAGTGATGTAGAGTCTTAACAGAGGGATGCAGAGGCTTAAGAGAGGGATGCAGAGTCTGAAGAGAGTGTTGCAGAGGCTCAAGAGAGGGATGCAGAGGCTCAAGAGAGTGATTCAGAGGCTTACGGGAGTGATGTAGAGGCTCAGGGGAGGGATGCAGAGGCTTAAGAGAGTGATGCAAAGGCTCAAGAGAGGGATGCAGAGGCTCAAGAGAGGGATGCAGGAGTTCAGGAGAGGGATGCAGAGGCTTAAGAAAGTGATGCAGAAGCTCAAAAGAGGGATGAAGAGGCTTAAGAGGGTGATGCAGAGGCTCAAGAGAGTGATGTAGAGGCATAAGAGAGGGATGCAGGGGCTCAAGAGAGAGATACAGAGGCTCAAGAGAATGATGCAGAGGCTGAGGAGAGTGATGCAGAGGCTTAAGAGAGTGATGCAGAGTCTGAAGAGAGTGTTGCAGAGGCTCAAGAGAGGGATGCAGAGGCTCAAGAGAGTGATGCAGAGGCTCAAGAGAGTGATGCAGACGATCAAGAGAGTGATGCAGAGGCTCATGAGAGTGATGCAGAGGATCAAGAGAGGGAAGCAGAGGCTTAAGAGATTGATGCAGAGGCTTAAGAGAGTGATGCAGAGGCTGAAGAGAGAGATGCAGAGGCTCAAGAAAGGGATGTAGATGCTCAAGGGAGTGATACAGAGACTTAAGAGAGGGATGCAGAGGCTTAAGAGAGTGATGCAGAGGCTTAAGAAAGTGATGCAGAGTCTGAAGAGAGTGTTGCAGAGGCTCAAGAGAGGGATGCAGAGGCTCAAGAGAGTGATGCAAAGGCTCAAGAGAGGGATGCAAGGGCTCAAGAGAAGGATGCAGAGGCTCAAGAGAGGGATGCAGAGACTCTTTAGAGTGATGCAGAGGCTCAAGAGAGGAAAGCAAAGGCTTAAGAGAGTGAAGCAAAGGCTCAATAGAGGGATGCAGAGACTCATGAGAAGGATGCAGGAGTTCAAGAGAGGGATCCAGAAGCTCAAACTAGTGATGCAGAGGCTTAAGAGAGGGATGCAGAGGCTCACGAGAGCGATGCAGAGGTTTATGAGAGGGATGCTGAGGCTCAAGAGAATGATGCAGAGTCCCAAGAGAGTGCTGCAGAGGCACAAGAGAGGGATGCTGAGGCTCCAGAGAGGGATGCAGAGGCTCAAGAGAGAGATGCAGAGGCTGAAGAGAGAGATGTAGAGGCTTAAGAGAGTGATGCAGAGGCTCAAGAGAGTATTGCAGAGGCTCAAGAGAATGATGCAGAGGCTCAATAGAATGATGTAGAGGCTTAAGAGAGGGATGCAGAGGCTCAAGAGAATGATGCAGAGGCTCAAGAGAGTGATGCAGAGGAATAAGAGAGGGATGCAGTGGCTTAAGAGAGTGATGGAGAGGCTCAAGTGAGTGATGCAGAAGGTCAAGAGAGTGATGTAGAGGCTCAAGAAAGAGATGCAGAGGATCATGAGAGTGATGCAGCGGCTAAAAAGTGTGATGAAGAGGCTTAAGAGAGTGATGCAGAGGCTTAAGAAAGTGATGCAGAGGCTTAAGAGAGTGATGCAGATGCTTAGGAGAATGATGCAGAGGCTCAAGAGAGGGATGCAGAGGCTCAAGAGAGTGATGCAGATGCTCAAGAGAGTTATGCAGAGGCTCAAGAGAGTGATGCAGAGGCTGAAGAGAGAGATGTAGAGGCTTAAGAGAGGGATGTAGACGCTCAAGAGAGTGATGCAGAAGCTCAAGAGAGTGATGCAGAGGCTTAAGAGAGGGGATGCAGAGGCTCAAGAGAGTGATACAGAGGCTGAAGAGAGTGATGCAGAGGCGTAGGAGAGGGATGCAGAGGCTCAAGAGAGGGATGCAGAGGCTCAAGAGAGGGATGTAGGGGCTCAAGAGAAGGATGCAGAGGCTCAAGAGAGGGATGCAGAGACTCTTGAGATTGATGCAGAGGCTCAAGAGAGGGAGGCAGAGGCTTAAGAGAGTGATGCAAAGGCTCAGTAGAGGGATGCAGATGCTCAAGAGAATGATGCAGAGGCTTAAGAGAGGGATGCTGAGGGTCAAGAGAATGATTCAGAGGCTCAAGGGAGTGCTGCAGAGGCTCAAGAGAGGGATGCTGAAGCTCCAGAGAGGGATGCAGAGGCTCACGAGAGTGATGCAGAGGTTTATGAGAGGGATGCTGAGGATCAAGAGAGGGAAGCAGAGGATTAAGAGAGTGATGCAGAGGCCGAAGAGAGTGATGCAGAGGCTTAAGAGAGTGATGCAGAGGCTGAAGAGAGTGTTGCAGAGGCTTAGGAGAGTGATGCAGAGGCTCAGGAGAGGGATGAAGAGGCTCAAAAGAGTGATGCAGAGGCTTAAGAGAGGGATGCAGAGGCTCAAGAGAATGATGCAGAGGCTTACGAAAGTGCTACAAAAGGCTCGTGAGAGGGATGCTGAGGTTCCAGAGAGGGATGCAGAGGCTCAAGAGAGTGATGCAGAGGCTCAGGAGAGAAAGGCAGAGGCTTAAGAGAGTGATGCAGAGGCTCAAGAGAGTGATGCAAAGGCTCAAGAGAATGATATAGAGGCTTAAGAAAGGGATGCAGAGGCTTAAGAAAGGGATGCAGAGGCTCAAGAGAATGATGCAGAGGCTCAAGAGAGTGATCCAGAGGATCAAGAGAGGGATGCAGAGGCTTAAGAGAGTGATGCAGAGGCTCAAGAGAGTGATGCAGAGGCTCAAGAGAGTGATGCAGAGGCTCTAGAGAGTGATGTAGACGATCAAGAGAGTGATGCAGAGGCTCAAGAAAGTGATGCAGAAGATCAAGAGAGGGAAGCAGAGGCTTAAGAGAGGGATGCAGAGGCTCAAGAGAATGATGCAGAGGCTCAAGAAAGTGCTACAAAAGGCTTAAGACAGAGATGCTGAGGTTCCAGAGATAGATGCAGAGGCTCAAGAGAGTGATGCAGAGGCTCAAGAGAATGATATAGAGGCTTTAGAAAGGGATGCAGAGGCTCAAGAGAATGATGCAGAGGCTCAAGAGAGCGATCCAGAGGATCAAGAGAGGGATGCAGAGGCTTAAGAGAGTGATGCAGAGGCTCAAGAGAGTGATGCAGAGGCTCAAGAGAGTGATGCAGAGGCTCTAGAGAGTGATGCAGACGATCAAGAGAGTGATGCAGAGGCTCAAGAGAGTGATGCAGAGGATCAAGAGAGGGAAGCAGAGGCTTAAGAGAGGGATGCAGAGGCTCAAGAGAATGATGCAGAGGCTCCCTCAGCTGCGATATATATATATATATATATATATTATATATATAAATATATATATATTTATATATATATATATATATATATATATATATATATATATATATATATATTTTTTTTTTTTTTTTAATAGGGAAGGGAGTACCACCTTATTAGGCAATATATATATATATATATATATATATATATATATATATATATATATATATATATATATATATATATATATATATATATATATGCAAACAAGCCTGAATGGTCCCCAGGACTATATGCGAATGAAAACTCACACCCCAGAAGTGACTCGAACCCATACTCCCAGGAGCAACGCAACTGGTAACTACAGGGCGCCTTAATCCACTTGACCATCACGGCCGTCAAAAGGAAGTGATAGCCGAGGCTATTTGAGCCACTTCCCCGACGGCAACTCGGATGGTAATCTTGGGCATAGCATTTCACCAAATCACCTCATTCTTTGGGGCACACGTGAGGAACACGTGTGCCCCAAACACGTGTGTGCGTTTACCATCCGAGTTGCCGTCGGGGAAGTGGCTCAAATAGCCTCGGCTATCACTTCCTTTTGACGGCCGTGATGGTCAAGTGGATTAAGGCGCCCTGTAGTTACCAGTTGCGTTGCTCCTGGGAGTATGGGTTCGAGTCACTTCTGGGGTGTGAGTTTTCATTCGCATATAGTCCTGGGGACCATTCAGGCTTGTTTGCATTTGTGTTCCTCACGTGTGCCCCAAAGAATGAGGTGATTTGGTGAAATGCTATGCCCAAGATTACCATCCGAGTTGCAGTCGGGGAAGTGGCTCAAATAGCCTCGGCTATCACTTCCTTTTGACGGCCGTGATGGTCAAGTGGATTAAGGCGCCCTGTAGTTACCAGTTGCGTTGCTCCTGGGAGTATGGGTTCGAGTCACTTCTGGGGTGTGAGTTTTCATTCATATATATATATATATATATATATATATATGTCGTACCTAGTAGCCAGAACGGACTTCTCAGCCTACTATGCAAAGCCCGATTTGCCTAATAAGCCAGTTTTCACGAATTAATTGTTTTTCGACTACCTAACCTACCTAACCTAACCTAACCTAACTTTTTCGGCCACCTAACCTAACCTATCTCTATAGGTTAGGTTTGGTAGGGTTGGTTAGGTTCGGTCATATATCTACGTTAATTTTAACTCCAATAAAAAGAAATTGACCTCATACATAATGAAATTGGTAAATTTATCATTTCATAAGAAAAAAATTAGAGAAAATATATTAATTCAGGAAAACTTGGCTTATTAGGCAAATCGGGCATTGCATAGTAGGCCAAAAAGTGCGTTCTAGCTACTAGGTACGACATATATATATATATATATATATATATATATATATAATCTTTGGACAACACCCACCAGTGGGACTCGAACCCAGAAAGCACAACTACCTTCCAGTAGCAGGCATAACTAGTATGCTTTAACCCACTACACCATCAGACCTTACAAAAGAACCAGATAGTTCGAGATATATATCTCAAACATCTCCACTTCCCGAAGGCACCAGATGAGTGTGGGGTCAGTCTGCATTTTCCATCAAGCCACTGTCAATGTGAGAGAACTCGTGTCCAGCTTATAAGCCTATACTTGCATAAACCACAAGTGAAGATTAAATAATCTTTGGACAACACCCACCAGTGGGACTCAAACCCAGAAAGCACAACTACCTTCCAGTAGCAGGCATAACTAGTATGCTTTAACCCACTACACCATCAGACCTTACAAAAGAAGTAGATAGTTCGAGATATATATCTCAAACATCTCCACTTCCCGAAGGCACCAGATGAGTGTGGGGTCAGTCTGCATTTTCCATCAAGCCACTGTCAATGTGAGAGAACTCGTGTCCAGCTTATAAGCCTATACTTGCATAAACCACAAGTGAAGATTAAATAATCTTTGGACAACACCCACCAGTGGGACTCGAACCCAGAAAGCACAACTACCTTCCAGTAGCAGGCATAACTAGTATGCTTTAACCCACTACACCATCAGACCTTACAAAAGAAGTAGATAGTTCGAGATATATATCTCAAACATCTCCACTTCCCGAAGGCACCAGATGAGTGTGGGGTCAGTCTGCATTTTCCATCAAGCCACTGTCAATGTGAGAGAACTCGTGTCCAGCTTATAAGCCTATACTTGCATAAACCACAAGTGAAGATTAAATAATCTTTGGACAACACCCACCAGTGGGACTCGAACCCAGAAAGCACAACTACCTTCCAGTAGCAGGCATAACTAGTATGCTTTAACCCACTACACCATCAGACCTTACAAAAACAGTAGAGTGTTCGAGATATATATCTCAAACATCTCCACTTCCCGAAGGCACCAGATGAGTGCACCAGATGAGATGGAAAATGCAGACTGACCCCACACTCATCTGGTGCCTTCGGGAAGTGGAGATGTTTGAGATATATATCTCGAACTATCTACTTCTTTTGTAAGGTCTGATGGTGTAGTGGGTTAAAGCATACTAGTTATGCCTGCTACTGGAAGGTAGTTGTGCTTTCTGGGTTCGAGTCCCACTGGTGGGTGTTGTCCAAAGATTATTTAATCTTCACTTGTGGTTTATGCAAGTATAGGCTTATAAGCTGGACACGAGTTCTCTCACATTGACAGTGGCTTGATGGAAAATGCAGACTGACCCCACACTCATCTGGTGCCTTCGGGAAGTGGAGATGTTTGAGATATATATCCCGAACTATCTACTTCTTTTGTAAGGTCTGATGGTGTAGTGGGTTAAAGCATACTAGTTATGCCTGCTACTGGAAGGTAGTTGTGCTTTCTGGGTTCGAGTCCCACTGGTGGGTGTTGTCCAAAGATTATTTAATCTTCACTTGTGGTTTATGCAAGTATAGGCTTATAAGCTGGACACGAGTTCTCTCACATTGACAGTGGCTTGATGGAAAATGCAGACTGACCCCACACTCATCTGGTGCCTTCGGGAAGTGGAGATGTTTGAGATATATATCTCGAACTATCTACTTCTTTTGTAAGGTCTGATGGTGTAGTGGGTTAAAGCATACTAGTTATGCCTGCTACTGGAAGGTAGTTGTGCTTTCTGGGTTCGAGTCCCACTGGTGGGTGTTGTCCAAAGATTATTTAATCTTCACTTGTGGTTTATGCAAGTATAGGCTTATAAGCTGGACACGAGTTCTCTCACATTGACAGTGGCTTGATGGAAAATGCAGACTGACCCCACACTCATCTGGTGCCTTCGGGAAGTGGAGATGTTTGAGATATATATCTCGAACTATCTACTTCTTTTGTAAGGTCTGATGGTGTAGTGGGTTAAAGCATACTAGTTATGCCTGCTACTGGAAGGTAGTTGTGCTTTCTGGGTTCGAGTCCCACTGGTGGGTGTTGTCCAAAGATTATTTAATCTTCACTTGTGGTTTATGCAAGTATAGGCTTATAAGCTGGACACGAGTTCTCTCACATTGACAGTGACTTGATGGAAAATGCAGACTGACCCCACACTCATCTGGTGCCTTCGGCAAGTGGAGATGTTTGAGATATATATCTCGAACTATCTACTTCTTTTGTAAGGTCTGATGGTGTAGTGGGTTAAAGCATACTAGTTATGCCTGCTACTGGAAGGTAGTTGTGCTTTCTGGGTTCGAGTCCCACTGGTGGGTGTTGTCCAAAGATTATTTAATCTTCACTTGTGGTTTATGCAAGTATAGGCTTATAAGCTGGACACGAGTTCTCTCACATTGACAGTGGCTTGATGGAAAATGCAGACTGACCCCACACTCATCTGGTGCCTTCGGGAAGTGGAGATGTTTGAGATATATATCCCGAACTATCTACTTCTTTTGTAAGGTCTGATGGTGTAGTGGGTTAAAGCATACTAGTTATGCCTGCTACTGGAAGGTAGTTGTGCTTTCTGGGTTCGAGTCCCACTGGTGGGTGTTGTCCAAAGATTATTTAATCTTCACTTGTGGTTTATGCAAGTATAGGCTTATAAGCTGGACACGAGTTCTCTCACATTGACAGTGGCTTGATGGAAAATGCAGACTGACCCCACACTCATCTGGTGCCTTCGGGAAGTGGAGATGTTTGAGATATATATCTCGAACTATCTACTTCTTTTGTAAGGTCTGATGGTGTAGTGGGTTAAAGCATACTAGTTATGCCTGCTACTGGAAGGTAGTTGTGCTTTCTGGGTTCGAGTCCCACTGGTGGGTGTTGTCCAAAGATTATTTAATCTTCACTTGTGGTTTATGCAAGTATAGGCTTATAAGCTGGACACGAGTTCTCTCACATTGACAGTGGCTTGATGGAAAATGCAGACTGACCCCACACTCATGTGGTGCCTTCGGGAAGTGGAGATGTTTGAGATATATATCTCGAACTATCTACTTCTTTTGTAAGGTCTGATGGTGTAGTGGGTTAAAGCATACTAGTTATGCCTGCTACTGGAAGGTAGTTGTGCTTTCTGGGTTCGAGTCCCACTGGTGGGTGTTGTCCAAAGATTATTTAATCTTCACTTGTGGTTTATGCAAGTATAGGCTTATAAGCTGGACACGAGTTCTCTCACATTGACAGTGGCTTGATGGAAAATGCAGACTGACCCCACACTCATCTGGTGCCTTCGGGAAGTGGAGATGTTTGAGATATATATCTCGAACTATCTACTTCTTTTGTAAGGTCTGATGGTGTAGTGGGTTAAAGCATACTAGTTATGCCTGCTACTGGAAGGTAGTTGTGCTTTCTGGGTTCGAGTCCCACTGGTGGGTGTTGTCCAAAGATTATTTAATCTTCACTTGTGGTTTATGCAAGTATAGGCTTATAAGCTGGACACGAGTTCTCTCACATTGACAGTGGCTTGATGGAAAATGCAGACTGACCCCACACTCATCTGGTGCCTTCGGGAAGTGGAGAAGTTTGAGATATATATCTCGAACTATCTACTTCTTTTGTAAGGTCTGATGGTGTAGTGGGTTAAAACATACTAGTTATGCCTGCTACTGGTAGGTAGTTGTGCTTTCTGGGTTCGAGTCCCACTGGTGGGTGTTGTCCAAAGATTATTTAATCTTCACTTGTGGTTTATGCAAGTATAGGCTTATAAGCTGGACACGAGTTCTCTCACATTGACAGTGGCTTGATGGAAAATGCAGACTGACCCCACACTCATCTGGTGCCTTCGGGAAGTGGAGATGTTTGAGATATATATCTCGAACTATCTACTTCTTTTGTAAGGTCTGATGGTGTAGTGGGTTAAAGCATACTAGTTATGCCTGCTACTGGAAGGTAGTTGTGCTTTCTGGGTTCGAGTCCCACTGGTGGGTGTTGTCCAAAGATTATTTAATCTTCACTTGTGGTTTATGCAAGTATAGGCTCATAAGCTGGACACGAGTTCTCTCACATTGACAGTGGCTTGATGGAAAATGCAGACTGACCCCACACTCATCTGGTGCCTTCGGGAAGTGGAGAAGTTTGAGATATATATCTCGAACTATCTACTTCTTTTGTAAGGTCTGATGGTGTAGTGGGTTAAAACATACTAGTTATGCCTGCTACTGGTAGGTAGTTGTGCTTTCTGGGTTCGAGTCCCACTGGTGGGTGTTGTCCAAAGATTATTTAATCTTCACTTGTGGTTTATGCAAGTATAGGCTTATAAGCTGGACACGAGTTCTCTCACATTGACAGTGGCTTGATGGAAAATGCAGACTGACCCCACACTCATCTGGTGCCTTCGGGAAGTGGAGATGTTTGAGATATATATCTCGAACTATCTACTTCTTTTGTAAGGTCTGATGGTGTAGTGGGTTAAAGCATACTAGTTATGCCTGCTACTGGAAGGTAGTTGTGCTTTCTGGGTTCGAGTCCCACTGGTGGGTGTTGTCCAAAGATTATTTAATCTTCACTTGTGGTTTATGCAAGTATAGGCTTATAAGCTGGACACGAGTTCTCTCACATTGACAGTGGCTTGATGGAAAATGCAGACTGACCCCACACTCATCTGGTGCCTTCGGGAAGTGGAGATGTTTGAGATATATATCTCGAACTATCTACTTCTTTTGTAAGGTCTGATGGTGTAGTGGGTTAAAGCATACTAGTTATGCCTGCTACTGGAAGGTAGTTGTGCTTTCTGGGTTCGAGTCCCACTGGTGGGTGTGGTCCAAAGATTATTTAATCTTCACTTGTGGTTTATGCAAGTATAGGCTTATAAGCTGGACACGAGTTCTCTCACATTGACAGTGGCTTGATGGAAAATGCAGACTGACCCCACACTCATCTGGTGCCTTCGGGAAGTGGAGATGTTTGAGATATATATCTCGAACTATCTACTTCTTTTGTAAGGTCTGATGGTGTAGTGGGTTAAAGCATACTAGTTATGCCTGCTACTGGAAGGTAGTTGTGCTTTCTGGGTTCGAGTCCCACTGGTGGGTGTTGTCCAAAGATTATTTAATCTTCACTTGTGGTTTATGCAAGTATAGGCTTATAAGCTGGACACGAGTTCTCTCACATTGACAGTGGCTTGATGGAAAATGCAGACTGACCCCACACTCATCTGGTGCCTTCGGGAAGTGGAGATGTTTGAGATATATATCTCGAACTATCTACTTCTTTTGTAAGGTCTGATGGTGTAGTGGGTTAAAGCATACTAGTTATGCCTGCTACTGGAAGGTAGTTGTGCTTTCTGGGTTCGAGTCCCACTGGTAGGTGTTGTCCAAAGATTATTTAATCTTCACTTGTGGTTTATGCAAGTATAGGCTTATAAGCTGGACACGAGTTCTCTCACATTGACAGTGGCTTGATGGAAAATGCAGACTGACTCCACACTCATGTGGTGCCTTCGGGAAGTGGAGATGTTTGAGATATATATCTCGAACTATCTACTTCTTTTGTAAGGTCTGATGGTGTAGTGGGTTAAAGCATACTAGTTATGCCTGCTACTGGAAGGTAGTTGTGCTTTCTGGGTTCGAGTCCCACTGGTGGGTGTTGTCCAAAGATTATTTAATCTTCACTTGTGGTTTATGCAAGTATAGGCTTATAAGCTGGACACGAGTTCTCTCACATTGACAGTGGCTTGATGGAAAATGCAGACTGACCCCACACTCATCTGGTGCCTTCGGGAAGTGGAGATGTTTGAGATATATATCTCGAACTATCTACTTCTTTTGTAAGGTCTGATGGTGTAGTGGGTTAAAGCATACTAGTTATGCCTGCTACTGGAAGGTAGTTGTGCTTTCTGGGTTCGAGTCCCACTGGTGGGTGTTGTCCAAAGATTATTTAATCTTCACTTGTGGTTTATGCAAGTATAGGCTTATAAGCTGGACACGAGTTCTCTCACATTGACAGTGGCTTGATGGAAAATGCAGACTGACCCCACACTCATCTGGTGCCTTCGGGAAGTGGAGATGTTTGAGATATATCTCGAACTATCTACTTCTTTTGTAAGGTCTGATGGTGTAGTGGGTTAAAGCATACTAGTTATGCCTGCTACTGGAAGGTAGTTGTGCTTTCTGGGTTCGAGTCCCACTGGTGGGTGTTGTCCAAAGATTATTTAATCTTCACTTGTGGTTTATGCAAGTATAGGCTTATAAGCTGGACACGAGTTCTCTCACATTGACAGTGGCTTGATGGAAAATGCAGACTGACCCCACACTCATCTGGTGCCTTCGGGAAGTGGAGATGTTTGAGATATATATCTCGAACTATCTACTTCTTTTGTAAGGTCTGATGGTGTAGTGGGTTAAAGCATACTAGTTATGCCTGCTACTGGAAGGTAGTTGTGCTTTCTGGGTTCGAGTCCCACTGGTGGGTGTTGTCCAAAGATTATTTAATCTTCACTTGTGGTTTATGCAAGTATAGGCTTATAAGCTGGACACGAGTTCTCTCACATTGACAGTGGCTTGATGGAAAATGCAGACTGACCCCACACTCATGTGGTGCCTTCGGGAAGTGGAGATGTTTGAGATATATATCTCGAACTATCTACTTCTTTTGTAAGGTCTGATGGTGTAGTGGGTTAAAGCATACTAGTTATGCCTGCTACTGGAAGGTAGTTGTGCTTTCTGGGTTCGAGTCCCACTGGTGGGTGTTGTCCAAAGATTATTTAATCTTCACTTGTGGTTTATGCAAGTATAGGCTTATAAACTGGACACGAGTTCTCTCACATTGACAGTGGCTTGATGGAAAATGCAGACTGACCCCACACTCATCTGGTGCCTTCGGGAAGTGGAGATGTTTGAGATATATATCTCGAACTATCTACTTCTTTTGTAAGGTCTGATGGTGTAGTGGGTTAAAGCATACTAGTTATGCCTGCTACTGGAAGGTAGTTGTGCTTTCTGGGTTCGAGTCCCACTGGTGGGTGTTGTCCAAAGATTATTTAATCTTCACTTGTGGTTTATGCAAGTATAGGCTTATAAGCTGGACACGAGTTCTCTCACATTGACAGTGGCTTGATGGAAAATGCAGACTGACCCCACACTCATCTGGTGCCTTCGGGAAGTGGAGATGTTTGAGATATATATCTCGAACTATCTACTTCTTTTGTAAGGTCTGATGGTGTAGTGGGTTAAAGCATACTAGTTATGCCTGCTACTGGAAGGTAGTTGTGCTTTCTGGGTTCGAGTCCCACTGGTGGGTGTTGTCCAAAGATTATTTAATCTTCACTTGTGGTTTATGCAAGTATAGGCTTATAAGCTGGACACGAGTTCTCTCACATTGACAGTGGCTTGATGGAAAATGCAGACTGACCCCACACTCATGTGGTGCCTTCGGGAAGTGGAGATGTTTGAGATATATATCTCGAACTATCTACTTCTTTTGTAAGGTCTGATGGTGTAGTGGGTTAAAGCATACTAGTTATGCCTGCTACTGGAAGGTAGTTGTGCTTTCTGGGTTCGAGTCCCACTGGTGGGTGTTGTCCAAAGATTATTTAATCTTCACTTGTGGTTTATGCAAGTATAGGCTTATAAACTGGACACGAGTTCTCTCACATTGACAGTGGCTTGATGGAAAATGCAGACTGACCCCACACTCATCTGGTGCCTTCGGGAAGTGGAGATGTTTGAGATATATATCTCGAACTATCTACTTCTTTTGTAAGGTCTGATGGTGTAGTGGGTTAAAGCATACTAGTTATGCCTGCTACTGGAAGGTAGTTGTGCTTTCTGGGTTCGAGTCCCACTGGTGGGTGTTGTCCAAAGATTATTTAATCTTCACTTGTGGTTTATGCAAGTATAGGCTTATAAGCTGGACACGAGTTCTCTCACATTGACAGTGGCTTGATGGAAAATGCAGACTGACCCCACACTCATCTGGTGCCTTCGGGAAGTGGAGATGTTTGAGATATATATCTCGAACTATCTACTTCTTTTGTAAGGTCTGATGGTGTAGTGGGTTAAAGCATACTAGTTATGCCTGCTACTGGAAGGTAGTTGTGCTTTCTGGGTTCGAGTCCCACTGGTGGGTGTTGTCCAAAGATTATTTAATCTTCACTTGTGGTTTATGCAAGTATAGGCTTATAAGCTGGACACGAGTTCTCTCACATTGACAGTGGCTTGATGGAAAATGCAGACTGACCCCACACTCATGTGGTGCCTTCGGGAAGTGGAGATGTTTGAGATATATATCTCGAACTATCTACTTCTTTTGTAAGGTCTGATGGTGTAGTGGGTTAAAGCATACTAGTTATGCCTGCTACTGGAAGGTAGTTGTGCTTTCTGGGTTCGAGTCCCACTGGTGGGTGTTGTCCAAAGATTATTTAATCTTCACTTGTGGTTTATGCAAGTATAGGCTTATAAGCTGGACACGAGTTCTCTCACATTGACAGTGGCTTGATGGAAAATGCAGACTGACCCCACACTCATCTGGTGCCTTCGGGAAGTGGAGATGTTTGAGATATATATCTCGAACTATCTACTTCTTTTGTAAGGTCTGATGGTGTAGTGGGTTAAAGCATACTAGTTATGCCTGCTACTGGAAGGTAGTTGTGCTTTCTGGGTTCGAGTCCCACTGGTGGGTGTTGTCCAAAGATTATTTAATCTTCACTTGTGGTTTATGCAAGTATAGGCTTATAAGCTGGACACGAGTTCTCTCACATTGACAGTGGCTTGATGGAAAATGCAGACTGACCCCACACTCATCTGGTGCCTTCGGGAAGTGGAGATGTTTGAGATATATATCTCGAACTATCTACTTCTTTTGTAAGGTCTGATGGTGTAGTGGGTTAAAGCATACTAGTTATGCCTGCTACTGGAAGGTAGTTGTGCTTTCTGGGTTCGAGTCCCACTGGTGGGTGTTGTCCAAAGATTATTTAATCTTCACTTGTGGTTTATGCAAGTATAGGCTTATAAGCTGGACACGAGTTCTCTCACATTGACAGTGGCTTGATGGAAAATGCAGACTGACCCCACACTCATCTGGTGCCTTCGGGAAGTGGAGATGTTTGAGATATATATCCCGAACTATCTACTTCTTTTGTAAGGTCTGATGGTGTAGTGGGTTAAAGCATACTAGTTATGCCTGCTACTGGAAGGTAGTTGTGCTTTCTGGGTTCGAGTCCCACTGGTGGGTGTTGTCCAAAGATTATTTAATCTTCACTTGTGGTTTATGCAAGTATAGGCTTATAAGCTGGACACGAGTTCTCTCACATTGACAGTGGCTTGATGGAAAATGCAGACTGACCCCACACTCATCTGGTGCCTTCGGGAAGTGGAGATGTTTGAGATATATATCTCGAACTATCTACTTCTTTTGTAAGGTCTGATGGTGTAGTGGGTTAAAGCATACTAGTTATGCCTGCTACTGGAAGGTAGTTGTGCTTTCTGGGTTCGAGTCCCACTGGTGGGTGTTGTCCAAAGATTATTTAATCTTCACTTGTGGTTTATGCAAGTATAGGCTTATAAGCTGGACACGAGTTCTCTCACATTGACAGTGGCTTGATGGAAAATGCAGACTGACCCCACACTCATCTGGTGCCTTCGGGAAGTGGAGATGTTTGAGATATATATCTCGAACTATCTACTTCTTTTGTAAGGTCTGATGGTGTAGTGGGTTAAAGCATACTAGTTATGCCTGCTACTGGAAGGTAGTTGTGCTTTCTGGGTTCGAGTCCCACTGGTGGGTGTTGTCCAAAGATTATTTAATCTTCACTTGTGGTTTATGCAAGTATAGGCTTATAAGCTGGACACGAGTTCTCTCACATTGACAGTGACTTGATGGAAAATGCAGACTGACCCCACACTCATCTGGTGCCTTCGGCAAGTGGAGATGTTTGAGATATATATCTCGAACTATCTACTTCTTTTGTAAGGTCTGATGGTGTAGTGGGTTAAAGCATACTAGTTATGCCTGCTACTGGAAGGTAGTTGTGCTTTCTGGGTTCGAGTCCCACTGGTGGGTGTTGTCCAAAGATTATTTAATCTTCACTTGTGGTTTATGCAAGTATAGGCTTATAAGCTGGACACGAGTTCTCTCACATTGACAGTGGCTTGATGGAAAATGCAGACTGACCCCACACTCATCTGGTGCCTTCGGGAAGTGGAGATGTTTGAGATATATATCTCGAACTATCTACTTCTTTTGTAAGGTCTGATGGTGTAGTGGGTTAAAGCATACTAGTTATGCCTGCTACTGGAAGGTAGTTGTGCTTTCTGGGTTCGAGTCCCACTGGTGGGTGTTGTCCAAAGATTATTTAATCTTCACTTGTGGTTTATGCAAGTATAGGCTTATAAGCTGGACACGAGTTCTCTCACATTGACAGTGGCTTGATGGAAAATGCAGACTGACCCCACACTCATCTGGTGCCTTCGGGAAGTGGAGATGTTTGAGATATATATCTCGAACTATCTACTTCTTTTGTAAGGTCTGATGGTGTAGTGGGTTAAAGCATACTAGTTATGCCTGCTACTGGAAGGTAGTTGTGCTTTCTGGGTTCGAGTCCCACTGGTGGGTGTTGTCCAAAGATTATTTAATCTTCACTTGTGGTTTATGCAAGTATAGGCTTATAAGCTGGACACGAGTTCTCTCACATTGACAGTGGCTTGATGGAAAATGCAGACTGACCCCACACTCATCTGGTGCCTTCGGGAAGTGGAGATGTTTGAGATATATATCTCGAACTATCTACTTCTTTTGTAAGGTCTGATGGTGTAGTGGGTTAAAGCATACTAGTTATGCCTGCTACTGGAAGGTAGTTGTGCTTTCTGGGTTCGAGTCCCACTGGTGGGTGTTGTCCAAAGATTATTTAATCTTCACTTGTGGTTTATGCAAGTATAGGCTTATAAGCTGGACACGAGTTCTCTCACATTGACAGTGGCTTGATGGAAAATGCAGACTGACCCCACACTCATGTGGTGCCTTCGGGAAGTGGAGATGTTTGAGATATATATCTCGAACTATCTACTTCTTTTGTAAGGTCTGATGGTGTAGTGGGTTAAAGCATACTAGTTATGCCTGCTACTGGAAGGTAGTTGTGCTTTCTGGGTTCGAGTCCCACTGGTGGGTGTTGTCCAAAGATTATTTAATCTTCACTTGTGGTTTATGCAAGTATAGGCTTATAAACTGGACACGAGTTCTCTCACATTGACAGTGGCTTGATGGAAAATGCAGACTGACCCCACACTCATCTGGTGCCTTCGGGAAGTGGAGATGTTTGAGATATATATCTCGAACTATCTACTTCTTTTGTAAGGTCTGATGGTGTAGTGGGTTAAAGCATACTAGTTATGCCTGCTACTGGAAGGTAGTTGTGCTTTCTGGGTTCGAGTCCCACTGGTGGGTGTTGTCCAAAGATTATTTAATCTTCACTTGTGGTTTATGCAAGTATAGGCTTATAAGCTGGACACGAGTTCTCTCACATTGACAGTGGCTTGATGGAAAATGCAGACTGACCCCACACTCATCTGGTGCCTTCGGGAAGTGGAGATGTTTGAGATATATATCTCGAACTATCTACTTCTTTTGTAAGGTCTGATGGTGTAGTGGGTTAAAGCATACTAGTTATGCCTGCTACTGGAAGGTAGTTGTGCTTTCTGGGTTCGAGTCCCACTGGTGGGTGTTGTCCAAAGATTATTTAATCTTCACTTGTGGTTTATGCAAGTATAGGCTTATAAGCTGGACACGAGTTCTCTCACATTGACAGTGGCTTGATGGAAAATGCAGACTGACCCCACACTCATGTGGTGCCTTCGGGAAGTGGAGATGTTTGAGATATATATCTCGAACTATCTACTTCTTTTGTAAGGTCTGATGGTGTAGTGGGTTAAAGCATACTAGTTATGCCTGCTACTGGAAGGTAGTTGTGCTTTCTGGGTTCGAGTCCCACTGGTGGGTGTTGTCCAAAGATTATTTAATCTTCACTTGTGGTTTATGCAAGTATAGGCTTATAAGCTGGACACGAGTTCTCTCACATTGACAGTGGCTTGATGGAAAATGCAGACTGACCCCACACTCATCTGGTGCCTTCGGGAAGTGGAGATGTTTGAGATATATATCTCGAACTATCTACTTCTTTTGTAAGGTCTGATGGTGTAGTGGGTTAAAGCATACTAGTTATGCCTGCTACTGGAAGGTAGTTGTGCTTTCTGGGTTCGAGTCCCACTGGTGGGTGTTGTCCAAAGATTATTTAATCTTCACTTGTGGTTTATGCAAGTATAGGCTTATAAGCTGGACACGAGTTCTCTCACATTGACAGTGGCTTGATGGAAAATGCAGACTGACCCCACACTCATCTGGTGCCTTCGGGAAGTGGAGATGTTTGAGATATATATCTCGAACTATCTACTTCTTTTGTAAGGTCTGATGGTGTAGTGGGTTAAAGCATACTAGTTATGCCTGCTACTGGAAGGTAGTTGTGCTTTCTGGGTTCGAGTCCCACTGGTGGGTGTTGTCCAAAGATTATTTAATCTTCACTTGTGGTTTATGCAAGTATAGGCTTATAAGCTGGACACGAGTTCTCTCACATTGACAGTGGCTTGATGGAAAATGCAGACTGACCCCACACTCATCTGGTGCCTTCGGGAAGTGGAGATGTTTGAGATATATATCCCGAACTATCTACTTCTTTTGTAAGGTCTGATGGTGTAGTGGGTTAAAGCATACTAGTTATGCCTGCTACTGGAAGGTAGTTGTGCTTTCTGGGTTCGAGTCCCACTGGTGGGTGTTGTCCAAAGATTATTTAATCTTCACTTGTGGTTTATGCAAGTATAGGCTTATAAGCTGGACACGAGTTCTCTCACATTGACAGTGGCTTGATGGAAAATGCAGACTGACCCCACACTCATCTGGTGCCTTCGGGAAGTGGAGATGTTTGAGATATATATCTCGAACTATCTACTTCTTTTGTAAGGTCTGATGGTGTAGTGGGTTAAAGCATACTAGTTATGCCTGCTACTGGAAGGTAGTTGTGCTTTCTGGGTTCGAGTCCCACTGGTGGGTGTTGTCCAAAGATTATTTAATCTTCACTTGTGGTTTATGCAAGTATAGGCTTATAAGCTGGACACGAGTTCTCTCACATTGACAGTGGCTTGATGGAAAATGCAGACTGACCCCACACTCATCTGGTGCCTTCGGGAAGTGGAGATGTTTGAGATATATATCTCGAACTATCTACTTCTTTTGTAAGGTCTGATGGTGTAGTGGGTTAAAGCATACTAGTTATGCCTGCTACTGGAAGGTAGTTGTGCTTTCTGGGTTCGAGTCCCACTGGTGGGTGTTGTCCAAAGATTATTTAATCTTCACTTGTGGTTTATGCAAGTATAGGCTTATAAGCTGGACACGAGTTCTCTCACATTGACAGTGACTTGATGGAAAATGCAGACTGACCCCACACTCATCTGGTGCCTTCGGCAAGTGGAGATGTTTGAGATATATATCTCGAACTATCTACTTCTTTTGTAAGGTCTGATGGTGTAGTGGGTTAAAGCATACTAGTTATGCCTGCTACTGGAAGGTAGTTGTGCTTTCTGGGTTCGAGTCCCACTGGTGGGTGTTGTCCAAAGATTATTTAATCTTCACTTGTGGTTTATGCAAGTATAGGCTTATAAGCTGGACACGAGTTCTCTCACATTGACAGTGGCTTGATGGAAAATGCAGACTGACCCCACACTCATCTGGTGCCTTCGGGAAGTGGAGATGTTTGAGATATATATCCCGAACTATCTACTTCTTTTGTAAGGTCTGATGGTGTAGTGGGTTAAAGCATACTAGTTATGCCTGCTACTGGAAGGTAGTTGTGCTTTCTGGGTTCGAGTCCCACTGGTGGGTGTTGTCCAAAGATTATTTAATCTTCACTTGTGGTTTATGCAAGTATAGGCTTATAAGCTGGACACGAGTTCTCTCACATTGACAGTGGCTTGATGGAAAATGCAGACTGACCCCACACTCATCTGGTGCCTTCGGGAAGTGGAGATGTTTGAGATATATATCTCGAACTATCTACTTCTTTTGTAAGGTCTGATGGTGTAGTGGGTTAAAGCATACTAGTTATGCCTGCTACTGGAAGGTAGTTGTGCTTTCTGGGTTCGAGTCCCACTGGTGGGTGTTGTCCAAAGATTATTTAATCTTCACTTGTGGTTTATGCAAGTATAGGCTTATAAGCTGGACACGAGTTCTCTCACATTGACAGTGGCTTGATGGAAAATGCAGACTGACCCCACACTCATGTGGTGCCTTCGGGAAGTGGAGATGTTTGAGATATATATCTCGAACTATCTACTTCTTTTGTAAGGTCTGATGGTGTAGTGGGTTAAAGCATACTAGTTATGCCTGCTACTGGAAGGTAGTTGTGCTTTCTGGGTTCGAGTCCCACTGGTGGGTGTTGTCCAAAGATTATTTAATCTTCACTTGTGGTTTATGCAAGTATAGGCTTATAAGCTGGACACGAGTTCTCTCACATTGACAGTGGCTTGATGGAAAATGCAGACTGACCCCACACTCATCTGGTGCCTTCGGGAAGTGGAGATGTTTGAGATATATATCTCGAACTATCTACTTCTTTTGTAAGGTCTGATGGTGTAGTGGGTTAAAACATACTAGTTATGCCTGCTACTGGTAGGTAGTTGTGCTTTCTGGGTTCGAGTCCCACTGGTGGGTGTTGTCCAAAGATTATTTAATCTTCACTTGTGGTTTATGCAAGTATAGGCTTATAAGCTGGACACGAGTTCTCTCACATTGACAGTGGCTTGATGGAAAATGCAGACTGACCCCACACTCATCTGGTGCCTTCGGGAAGTGGAGATGTTTGAGATATATATCTCGAACTATCTACTTCTTTTGTAAGGTCTGATGGTGTAGTGGGTTAAAGCATACTAGTTATGCCTGCTACTGGAAGGTAGTTGTGCTTTCTGGGTTCGAGTCCCACTGGTGGGTGTTGTCCAAAGATTATTTAATCTTCACTTGTGGTTTATGCAAGTATAGGCTTATAAGCTGGACACGAGTTCTCTCACATTGACAGTGGCTTGATGGAAAATGCAGACTGACCCCACACTCATCTGGTGCCTTCGGGAAGTGGAGATGTTTGAGATATATATCTCGAACTATCTACTTCTTTTGTAAGGTCTGATGGTGTAGTGGGTTAAAGCATACTAGTTATGCCTGCTACTGGAAGGTAGTTGTGCTTTCTGGGTTCGAGTCCCACTGGTGGGTGTGGTCCAAAGATTATTTAATCTTCACTTGTGGTTTATGCAAGTATAGGCTTATAAGCTGGACACGAGTTCTCTCACATTGACAGTGGCTTGATGGAAAATGCAGACTGACCCCACACTCATCTGGTGCCTTCGGGAAGTGGAGATGTTTGAGATATATATCTCGAACTATCTACTTCTTTTGTAAGGTCTGATGGTGTAGTGGGTTAAAGCATACTAGTTATGCCTGCTACTGGAAGGTAGTTGTGCTTTCTGGGTTCGAGTCCCACTGGTGGGTGTTGTCCAAAGATTATTTAATCTTCACTTGTGGTTTATGCAAGTATAGGCTTATAAGCTGGACACGAGTTCTCTCACATTGACAGTGGCTTGATGGAAAATGCAGACTGACCCCACACTCATCTGGTGCCTTCGGGAAGTGGAGATGTTTGAGATATATATCTCGAACTATCTACTTCTTTTGTAAGGTCTGATGGTGTAGTGGGTTAAAGCATACTAGTTATGCCTGCTACTGGAAGGTAGTTGTGCTTTCTGAGTTCGAGTCCCACTGGTAGGTGTTGTCCAAAGATTATTTAATCTTCACTTGTGGTTTATGCAAGTATAGGCTTATAAGCTGGACACGAGTTCTCTCACATTGACAGTGGCTTGATGGAAAATGCAGACTGACTCCACACTCATGTGGTGCCTTCGGGAAGTGGAGATGTTTGAGATATATATCTCGAACTATCTACTTCTTTTGTAAGGTCTGATGGTGTAGTGGGTTAAAGCATACTAGTTATGCCTGCTACTGGAAGGTAGTTGTGCTTTCTGTGTTCGAGTCCCACTGGTGGGTGTTGTCCAAAGATTATTTAATCTTCACTTGTGGTTTATGCAAGTATAGGCTTATAAGCTGGACACGAGTTCTCTCACATTGACAGTGGCTTGATGGAAAATGCAGACTGACCCCACACTCATCTGGTGCCTTCGGGAAGTGGAGATGTTTGAGATATATATCTCGAACTATCTACTTCTTTTGTAAGGTCTGATGGTGTAGTGGGTTAAAGCATACTAGTTATGCCTGCTACTGGAAGGTAGTTGTGCTTTCTGGGTTCGAGTCCCACTGGTGGGTGTTGTCCAAAGATTATTTAATCTTCACTTGTGGTTTATGCAAGTATAGGCTTATAAGCTGGACACGAGTTCTCTCACATTGACAGTGGCTTGATGGAAAATGCAGACTGACCCCACACTCATCTGGTGCCTTCGGGAAGTGGAGATGTTTGAGATATATATCTCGAACTATCTACTTCTTTTGTAAGGTCTGATGGTGTAGTGGGTTAAAGCATACTAGTTATGCCTGCTACTGGAAGGTAGTTGTGCTTTCTGGGTTCGAGTCCCACTGGTGGGTGTTGTCCAAAGATTATTTAATCTTCACTTGTGGTTTATGCAAGTATAGGCTTATAAGCTGGACACGAGTTCTCTCACATTGACAGTGGCTTGATGGAAAATGCAGACTGACCCCACACTCATGTGGTGCCTTCGGGAAGTGGAGATGTTTGAGATATATATCTCGAACTATCTACTTCTTTTGTAAGGTCTGATGGTGTAGTGGGTTAAAGCATACTAGTTATGCCTGCTACTGGAAGGTAGTTGTGCTTTCTGGGTTCGAGTCCCACTGGTGGGTGTTGTCCAAAGATTATTTAATCTTCACTTGTGGTTTATGCAAGTATAGGCTTATAAGCTGGACACGAGTTCTCTCACATTGACAGTGGCTTGATGGAAAATGCAGACTGACCCCACACTCATGTGGTGCCTTCGGGAAGTGGAGATGTTTGAGATATATATCTCGAACTATCTACTTCTTTTGTAAGGTCTGATGGTGTAGTGGGTTAAAGCATACTAGTTATGCCTGCTACTGGAAGGTAGTTGTGCTTTCTGGGTTCGAGTCCCACTGGTGGGTGTTGTCCAAAGATTATTTAATCTTCACTTGTGGTTTATGCAAGTATAGGCTTATAAACTGGACACGAGTTCTCTCAAATTGACAGTGGCTTGATGGAAAATGCAGACTGACCCCACACTCATCTGGTGCCTTCGGGAAGTGGAGATGTTTGAGATATATATCTCGAACTATCTACTTCTTTTGTAAGGTCTGATGGTGTAGTGGGTTAAAGCATACTAGTTATGCCTGCTACTGGAAGGTAGTTGTGCTTTCTGGGTTCGAGTCCCACTGGTGGGTGTTGTCCAAAGATTATTTAATCTTCACTTGTGGTTTATGCAAGTATAGGCTTATAAGCTGGACACGAGTTCTCTCACATTGACAGTGGCTTGATGGAAAATGCAGACTGACCCCACACTCATCTGGTGCCTTCGGGAAGTGGAGATGTTTGAGATATATATCTCGAACTATCTACTTCTTTTGTAAGGTCTGATGGTGTAGTGGGTTAAAGCATACTAGTTATGCCTGCTACTGGAAGGTAGTTGTGCTTTCTGGGTTCGAGTCCCACTGGTGGGTGTTGTCCAAAGATTATTTAATCTTCACTTGTGGTTTATGCAAGTATAGGCTTATAAGCTGGACACGAGTTCTCTCACATTGACAGTGGCTTGATGGAAAATGCAGACTGACCCCACACTCATCTGGTGCCTTCGGGAAGTGGAGATGTTTGAGATATATATCTCGAACTATCTACTTCTTTTGTAAGGTCTGATGGTGTAGTGGGTTAAAGCATACTAGTTATGCCTGCTACTGGAAGGTAGTTGTGCTTTCTGGGTTCGAGTCCCACTGGTGGGTGTTGTCCAAAGATTATTTAATCTTCACTTGTGGTTTATGCAAGTATAGGCTTATAAGCTGGACACGAGTTCTCTCACATTGACAGTGGCTTGATGGAAAATGCAGACTGACCCCACACTCATCTGGTGCCTTCGGGAAGTGGAGATGTTTGAGATATATATCTCGAACTATCTACTTCTTTTGTAAGGTCTGATGGTGTAGTGGGTTAAAGCATACTAGTTATGCCTGCTACTGGAAGGTAGTTGTGCTTTCTGGGTTCGAGTCCCACTGGTGGGTGTTGTCCAAAGATTATTTAATCTTCACTTGTGGTTTATGCAAGTATAGGCTTATAAGCTGGACACGAGTTCTCTCACATTGACAGTGGCTTGATGGAAAATGCAGACTGACCCCACACTCATCTGGTGCCTTCGGGAAGTGGAGATGTTTGAGATATATATCTCGAACTATCTACTTCTTTTGTAAGGTCTGATGGTGTAGTGGGTTAAAGCATACTAGTTATGCCTGCTACTGGAAGGTAGTTGTGCTTTCTGGGTTCGAGTCCCACTGGTGGGTGTTGTCCAAAGATTATTTAATCTTCACTTGTGGTTTATGCAAGTATAGGCTTATAAGCTGGACACGAGTTCTCTCACATTGACAGTGGCTTGATGGAAAATGCAGACTGACCCCACACTCATGTGGTGCCTTCGGGAAGTGGAGATGTTTGAGATATATATCTCGAACTATCTACTTCTTTTGTAAGGTCTGATGGTGTAGTGGGTTAAAGCATACTAGTTATGCCTGCTACTGGAAGGTAGTTGTGCTTTCTGGGTTCGAGTCCCACTGGTGGGTGTTGTCCAAAGATTATTTAATCTTCACTTGTGGTTTATGCAAGTATAGGCTTATAAGCTGGACACGAGTTCTCTCACATTGACAGTGGCTTGATGGAAAATACAGACTGACCCCACACTCATCTGGTGCCTTCGGGAAGTGGAGATGTTTGAGATATATATCTCGAACTATCTACTTCTTTTGTAAGGTCTGATGGTGTAGTGGGTTAAAGCATACTAGTTATGCCTGCTACTGGAAGGTAGTTGTGCTTTCTGGGTTCGAGTCCCACTGGTGGGTGTTGTCCAAAGATTATTTAATCTTCACTTGTGGTTTATGCAAGTATAGGCTTATAAGCTGGACACGAGTTCTCTCACATTGACAGTGGCTTGATGGAAAATGCAGACTGACCCCACACTCATCTGGTGCCTTCGGGAAGTGGAGATGTTTGAGATGTATATCTCGAACTATCTACTTCTTTTATAAGGTCTGATGGTGTAGTGGGTTAAAGCATACTAGTTATGCCTGCTACTGGAAGGTAGTTGTGCTTTCTGGGTTCGAGTCCCACTGGTGGGTGTTGTCCAAAGATTATTTAATCTTCACTTGTGGTTTATGCAAGTATAGGCTTATAAGCTGGACACGAGTTCTCTCACATTGACAGTGGCTTGATGGAAAATGCAGACTGACCCCACACTCATCTGGTGCCTTCGGGAAGTGGAGATGTTTGAGATATATATCTCGAACTATCTACTTCTTTTGTAAGGTCTGATGGTGTAGTGGGTTAAAGCATACTAGTTATGCCTGCTACTGGAAGGTAGTTGTGCTTTCTGGGTTCGAGTCCCACTGGTGGGTGTTGTCCAAAGATTATTTAATCTTCACTTGTGGTTTATGCAAGTATAGGCTTATAAGCTGGACACGAGTTCTCTCACATTGACAGTGGCTTGATGGAAAATGCAGACTGACCCCACACTCATCTGGTGCCTTCGGGAAGTGGAGATGTTTGAGATATATATCTCGAACTATCTACTTCTTTTGTAAGGTCTGATGGTGTAGTGGGTTAAAGCATACTAGTTATGCCTGCTACTGGAAGGTAGTTGTGCTTTCTGGGTTCGAGTCCCACTGGTGGGTGTTGTCCAAAGATTATTTAATCTTCACTTGTGGTTTATGCAAGTATAGGCTTATAAGCTGGACACGAGTTCTCTCACATTGACAGTGGCTTGATGGAAAATGCAGACTGACCCCACACTCATCTGGTGCCTTCGGGAAGTGGAGATGTTTGAGATATATATCTCGAACTATCTACTTCTTTTGTAAGGTCTGATGGTGTAGTGGGTTAAAGCATACTAGTTATGCCTGCTACTGGAAGGTAGTTGTGCTTTCTGGGTTCGAGTCCCACTGGTGGGTGTTGTCCAAAGATTATTTAATCTTCACTTGTGGTTTATGCAAGTATAGGCTTATAAGCTGGACACGAGTTCTCTCACATTGACAGTGGCTTGATGGAAAATGCAGACTGACCCCACACTCATCTGGTGCCTTCGGGAAGTGGAGATGTTTGAGATATATATCTCGAACTATCTACTTCTTTTGTAAGGTCTGATGGTGTAGTGGGTTAAAGCATACTAGTTATGCCTGCTACTGGAAGGTAGTTGTGCTTTCTGGGTTCGAATCCCACTGGTGGGTGTTGTCCAAAGATTATTTAATCTTCACTTGTGGTTTATGCAAGTATAGGCTTATAAGCTGGACACGAGTTCTCTCACATTGACAGTGGCTTGATGGAAAATGCAGACTGACCCCACACTCATGTGGTGCCTTCGGGAAGTGGAGATGTTTGAGATATATATCTCGAACTATCTACTTCTTTTGTAAGGTCTGATGGTGTAGTGGGTTAAAGCATACTAGTTATGCCTGCTACTGGAAGGTAGTTGTGCTTTCTGGGTTCGAGTCCCACTGGTGGGTGTTGTCCAAAGATTATTTAATCTTCACTTGTGGTTTATGCAAGTATAGGCTTATAAGCTGGACACGAGTTCTCTCACATTGACAGTGGCTTGATGGAAAATGCAGACTGACCCCACACTCATCTGGTGCCTTCGGGAAGTGGAGATGTTTGAGATATATATCTCGAACTATCTACTTCTTTTGTAAGGTCTGATGGTGTAGTGGGTTAAAGCATACTAGTTATGCCTGCTACTGGAAGGTAGTTGTGCTTTCTGGGTTCGAGTCCCACTGGTGGGTGTTGTCCAAAGATTATTTAATCTTCACTTGTGGTTTATGCAAGTATAGGCTTATAAGCTGGACACGAGTTCTCTCACATTGACAGTGGCTTGATGGAAAATGCAGACTGACCCCACACTCATCTGGTGCCTTCGGGAAGTGGAGATGTTTGAGATATATATCTCGAACTATCTACTTCTTTTGTAAGGTCTGATGGTGTAGTGGGTTAAAGCATACTAGTTATGCCTGCTACTGGAAGGTAGTTGTGCTTTCTGGGTTCGAGTCCCACTGGTGGGTGTTGTCCAAAGATTATTTAATCTTCACTTGTGGTTTATGCAAGTATAGGCTTATAAGCTGGACACGAGTTCTCTCACATTGACAGTGGCTTGATGGAAAATGCAGACTGACCCCACACTCATCTGGTGCCTTCGGGAAGTGGAGATGTTTGAGATATATATCTCGAACTATCTACTTCTTTTGTAAGGTCTGATGGTGTAGTGGGTTAAAGCATACTAGTTATGCCTGCTACTGGAAGGTAGTTGTGCTTTCTGGGTTCGAGTCCCACTGGTGGGTGTTGTCCAAAGATTATTTAATCTTCACTTGTGGTTTATGCAAGTATAGGCTTATAAGCTGGACACGAGTTCTCTCACATTGACAGTGGCTTGATGGAAAATGCAGACTGACCCCACACTCATCTGGTGCCTTCGGGAAGTGGAGATGTTTGAGATATATATCTCGAACTATCTACTTCTTTTGTAAGGTCTGATGGTGTAGTGGGTTAAAGCATACTAGTTATGCCTGCTACTGGAAGGTAGTTGTGCTTTCTGGGTTCGAGTCCCACTGGTGGGTGTTGTCCAAAGATTATTTAATCTTCACTTGTGGTTTATGCAAGTATAGGCTTATAAGCTGGACACGAGTTCTCTCACATTGACAGTGGCTTGATGGAAAATGCAGACTGACCCCACACTCATCTGGTGCCTTCGGGAAGTGGAGATGTTTGAGATATATATCTCGAACTATCTACTTCTTTTGTAAGGTCTGATGGTGTAGTGGGTTAAAGCATACTAGTTATGCCTGCTACTGGAAGGTAGTTGTGCTTTCTGGGTTCGAGTCCCACTGGTGGGTGTTGTCCAAAGATTATTTAATCTTCACTTGTGGTTTATGCAAGTATAGGCTTATAAGCTGGACACGAGTTCTCTCACATTGACAGTGGCTTGATGGAAAATGCAGACTGACCCCACACTCATCTGGTGCCTTCGGGAAGTGGAGATGTTTGAGATATATATCTCGAACTATCTACTTCTTTTGTAAGGTCTGATGGTGTAGTGGGTTAAAGCATACTAGTTATGCCTGCTACTGGAAGGTAGTTGTGCTTTCTGGGTTCGAGTCCCACTGGTGGGTGTTGTCCAAAGATTATTTAATCTTCACTTGTGGTTTATGCAAGTATAGGCTTATAAGCTGGACACGAGTTCTCTCACATTGACAGTGGCTTGATGGAAAATGCAGACTGACCCCACACTCATCTGGTGCCTTCGGGAAGTGGAGATGTTTGAGATATATATCTCGAACTATCTACTTCTTTTGTAAGGTCTGATGGTGTAGTGGGTTAAAGCATACTAGTTATGCCTGCTACTGGAAGGTAGTTGTGCTTTCTGGGTTCGAGTCCCACTGGTGGGTGTTGTCCAAAGATTATTTAATCTTCACTTGTGGTTTATGCAAGTATAGGCTTATAAGCTGGACACGAGTTCTCTCACATTGACAGTGGCTTGATGGAAAATGCAGACTGACCCCACACTCATCTGGTGCCTTCGGGAAGTGGAGATGTTTGAGATATATATCTCGAACTATCTACTTCTTTTGTAAGGTCTGATGGTGTAGTGGGTTAAAGCATACTAGTTATGCCTGCTACTGGAAGGTAGTTGTGCTTTCTGGGTTCGAGTCCCACTGGTGGGTGTTGTCCAAAGATTATTTAATCTTCACTTGTGGTTTATGCAAGTATAGGCTTATAAGCTGGACACGAGTTCTCTCACATTGACAGTGGCTTGATGGAAAATGCAGACTGACCCCACACTCATGTTGTGCCTTCGGGAAGTGGAGATGTTTGAGATATATATCTCGAACTATCTACTTCTTTTGTAAGGTCTGATGGTGTAGTGGGTTAAAGCATACTAGTTATGCCTGCTACTGGAAGGTAGTTGTGCTTTCTGGGTTCGAGTCCCACTGGTGGGTGTTGTCCAAAGATTATTTAATCTTCACTTGTGGTTTATGCAAGTATAGGCTTATATATATATATATATATATATATATATATATATATATATATATATATATATATATATATATATATATATATATATATATATATATCACTCTCTTAATAAGCCAAGTTTCCTGAATTATTATATTTTCTCTAATTTTTTTCTTATGAAATGATAAAGCTACCCATTTCATTATGTATGAGGTCTATTTTTTTTATTGGAGATAAAATTAACGTAGAAATATGACCAAACCCAACCAACCCTACCTAACCTAACCTAACCTATCTTTATAGGTTAGTTTAGGTTAGGTAGCCGAAAAAGTTAGGTTAGGTTAGGTTAGGTAGGTTAGGTAGTCGAAAAACAATTAATTCATGAAAACTGGCTTATTAGGCAAATCGGGCCTTGCATAGTAGGCTGAGAAGTCCGTTCTGGCTACTAGGTACGACATATATATATATATATATATATATATATATATATGTCGTACCTAGTAGCCAGAACGGACTTCTCAGCCTACTATGCAAGGCCCGATATATATATATGTATATATATATATATATATATATATATATATATATATATATATATATATATATATATATATATATATATATATATATATATATATATGTCGTACCTAGTAGCCAGAACTCACTTCTCAGCCTACTATTCAAGGCCCGATTTGCCTAATAAGCCAAGTTTTCCTGAATTAATATATTTACTATAATTTTTTTCTTATGAAATGATAAAGCAACCCTTTTCTCTATGTATGAGGTCAATTTTTTTTTATTGGAGTTAAAATTAACGTAAATATATGACCGAACCTAACCAACCCTACCTAACCTAACCTAACCTATATTTATAGGTAAGGTTAGGTTAGGTAGCCAAAAAAGCTAGGTTAGGTTAGGTTAGGTAGGTTAGGTAGACGAAAAAACATTAATTCATGAAAACTTGGCTTATTAGGCAAATCGGGCCTTGAATAGTAGGCTGAGAAGTGCGTTCTGGCTATTAGGTACGACATATATATATATATATATATATATATATATATATATATATATATATATATATATATATATATATATATATATATATATATATATATATATATATATATATATATATATATATATATATATATATATGTCGTACCTAGTAGCCAGAACTCACTTCTCAGCCTACTATGCAAGGTCCGATTTGCCTAATAAGCCTAGTTTTCATGAATTAATGTTTTTTCGACAACCTAACCTACCTACCTAACCTAACCTAACGTTTTCGGCTACCTAACCTAACCTAACCTATAAAGATAGGTTAGGTTAGGTTAGGTAGGGTTGGTTAGGTTCGGTCATATATCTACGTTAATTTTAACTCAAATAAAAAAAAATTGACCTCATACATAATGAAATTGGTAGCTTTATCATTTCATAAGAAAAAAAATTGAGAAAATATATTAATTCAGTAAAACTTGGCTTATTAGGCAAATCGGGCCTCGCATAGTAGGCTGAGAAGTGAGTTCCGGCTACTAGGTACGACATATATATATATATATATATATATATATATATATATATATATATATATATATATATATATATATATATATATATATGTCGTACCTAGTAGCCAGAACGTCGTACTCGGCCTACTATGCAAGGCCCGATTTTCCTAATAAGCAAAGTTTTCCTGAATTAATATATTTTCTCTAATTGTTTTCTTATGAAATGATATAGCTACCCATTTCATTATGTATGAGGTCAATTTTTTTTTATTGGAGTTAAAATTAACGTAGATATATGATCGAACCTAACCAACCCTACCTAACCTAACCTAACCTAACTTTATAGGTTAGGTTAGGTTAGGTAGCCGAAAAAGTTAAGTTAGGTTAGGTTAGGTAGGTTAGGTAGTCGAAAAACAATTAATTCATGAAAACTTGGCTTATTAGGCAAATCGGGCCTTGCATAGTAGGCTGAGAAGTACGTTCTGGCTACTTGGTACGACATATACATATATAAACATATTATATACTCTATATATGTATATATATATACATATTATATACTCTGCATCACTCTCTTGAGCCTCTACATCATTCTCTTAAGCCTCTGCATCCCTCTCTTAATCCTCTGCATCACTCTCTTGAGCCTCTGCATCTTTTTCTTGAGCCTCTGCATTACTCTCTTAAGCCTCTGCATCACTCTGTTAAGCCAACGCAACTCTCACTTCAGCCTCTGCATCACTCTCTTGAGCCTCTGCATACCTCTCTGGAGCCTCAGCGTCCCTATCTTTAGCCTCTGCAGCACTCTCTTGAGCCAATGCATCATTCTCTTGAGCCTCTGCATCCCTCTCTTAAACTTCTGCATCACTCTCTTGAGCCTCTGCATCCCTCTCTTGAACTCCTGCATCCCTCTCATGAGCCTCTGGTTGAGCCTCTGCATCACTCTCAAGAGTCTCAGCATCCCTCTCTTGAGCCTCTGCATCCCTCTCATGAGCCCTTGCATCCCTTTCTTGAGCCTTTGCATCCCTCTCTTGAGCCTCTGCATCACTCTCTTCAGCCTCTGCATCATTCTCTTGAGCCTCTACATCCCTCTCTTGAGCCTCTGCATCACTCTCGTAAACCTCTGAATCACTCTCTTGAGCCTCTGCATAACTCTCTTGAGTCTCTGCATCACTCTCTTGAGCCTCTGCATCCCTCTCTTGAGCCTCTGCAACACCCTCTTCAGACTCTGCATCACTCTCTTAAGCCTCTGCATCCCTCTCTTAAGCCTCTGCATCACTCTCTTCAGCCTCTGCATCATTCTCTTGAGCCTCTGTATCTCTCTCTTTAGCCCCTGCATCCCACTCTTGAGCCTCTACATCACTCCCTTGAGCCTCTGCATCACTTTCATAAGCCTCTGCCTCCCTCTTTTGAGCCTCTGCATCACTTTCTTAATCCTGTGCATCCCTCTCTTAAGCCTCTGCATCCCTCTTTTGAGCCTCTGCATCACTTTCTTAAGCCTCTGCATCCCTCTCTTGAGCCTCTGCATCCCTCTCTTGAACTCCTGCATCCCTCTCTTGAGCCTCTGCATCCCTCTCTTGAGCCTTTGCATCACTCTCTTAAGCCTCTGCATCCCTCCCTTGAGCCTCTACATCATTCCCGTAAGCCTCTGCATCACTCTCTTGAGCCTCTGCATAACTCTCTTGAGTCTCTGCATCACTCTCTTGAGCCTCTACATCCCTCTCTTAAGCCTCTGCATCACTCTCTTAAGCCTCTGCATCACTCTCTAGAGCCTCTGCATCACTCTCTTAAGCCTCTGCATCACTCTCTTAAGCCTCTGCTTCCCTCTCTTGATCCTCTGCATCACTCTCTTGAGCCTCTGCATCACTCTCCTGATCGTCTGCATCACTCTCTTGAGCCTCTGCATCACTCTCTTGAGCCTCTGCATCACTCTCTTGAGCCTCTGCATCACTCTCTTAAGCCTCTGCATCCCTCTCTTGATCCTCTGGATCACTCTCTTGAGCCTCTGCATCATTCTCTTGAGCCTCTGCATCCCTCTCTTAAGACTCTATATCATTCTCTTGAGCCTCTGCATCACTCTCTTGAGCCTCTGCATCACTCTCGTAAGCCTCTGCCTTTCTCTCCTGAGCCTCTGCATCACTCTCTTGAGCCTCTGCATCACTCTCTGGAACCTCAGCATCCCTCTCTTGTGCCTTTTGTAGCACTTTCTTGAGCCTCTGCATCATTCTCTTGAGCCTGTGCATCCCTCTCTTAAGCCCCTTTATCACTCTCTTGAGCCTCTGCATCCCTCTCTTAAGCCCCTTTATCACTCTCTTGAGCCTCTGCATCCCTCTCCTGATCTCTGCATCACTCTCCTATGCCTCTGCAACACTCTCTTCAGCCTCTGCATCACTCACTTAAGCCTCCGCATCATTCTCTTCGGCCTCTGCGTCACTCTCTTAATCCTCTGCTTCCCTCTCTTGATCCTCTGCATCACTCTCTTGAGTCTCTGCATCACTCTCATGATCCTCTGCATCACTCTCTTGAGCCTCTGCATCCCTCTATGGAGCCTCAGCATCCCTCTCTTGAGCCTCTGCAGCACTCCCTTGAGCCTCTGCATCATTCTCTTGACCCTCTGCATCCCTCTCTTAAGCCTTTGTATCACTCTCTTGAGCATCTGCATCCCTCTCTTGAGCCTCTGCATCCTTCTCTTGAGCCTCTGCATCCCTCTCTTAAGCCTGTGCATCACTCTCTTCAGCCTCTGTATCACTCTCGTGAGCCTCTGCATTCCCTCTCTTAAGCCTCTGTATCACTCTCTTAAGCCTCTGCATCACTCTCTTGAGCTTCTGCATCACTCGCTTGAGCGTCTACATCCCTCTCCTGAGCCTCTGCATCACTCTCGTAAGCCTCTGCATCACTCTCTTGAGCCTCTGCATAACTCTCCTGAGCATCTGCATCACTCTCTTCAGCCTCTGCATCCCTCTCTTGAGCCTGTGCATCATTCTCCTAAGCATCTGCACCACTCTCTTGAGCCTCTGCATCACTCTCTTGAGCCTCTGCATCCCTCTCTTAAGCCTCTGCATCACTCTCTTTAGCCTCTGCATCACTCTCTTAAGCCTCTTCATCACTCTTTTATCCGCTGCATCACTCTCACGATCCTCTGCATCTCTCTCTTGAGCCTCTACATCACTCTCATGAGCCTCTACATCATTCTCTTGAGCCTCTGCATCACTCACTTGAGCCTCTCCATCACTCTCTTAAGCCTCTGCATCCCTCTCTTATTCCACTGCATCAATCTCTTGACCCTCTGCATCATTCTCTTGAGCCTCTGCATCCCTCACTTAAGCCTCTACATCATTCTATTGAGCCTCTGCATCATTCTCTTGAGCCTCTGCAATGCTCTCTCTAGCCTCTGCATCACTCTCTTAAGCCTCTGCATCCCTCTCTGGAGCCTCAGCATCCCTCTCTTGTGCCTCTGCAGCACTCTCTTGAGCCTCTGCATCATTCTCTTGAGTCTCAGCATCCCTCTCATAAATCCTCTGCATCACTCTCGTGAGCCTCTGCATCCCTCTCTTAAGCCTCTGCATCACTAGTTTGAGCCTCTGCATCCCTCACTTGAACTCCTGCATCCTTCTCATGAGCCTTTGCATCCCTCTATTGAGCCTTTGCTTCACTCTCTTAAGCCTTTGCATTCCTCTCTTGAGCCTCTGCATCACTCTAAAGAGTCTCTGGATCCCTCTCTTGAGCCTCTGCATCCTTCTCTTGAGACCCTGCATCCCTCTCTTGAGCCTCTGCATCTTTCTCTTGAGCCCCTGCATCCCTCTCTTGTGCCTTTGCATCACTCTCTTGAGCCTCTGCATCCCTCTCTTGAGCCTCTGCAACACTCTCTTCAGACTCTGAATCACTCTCTTAAGCCTCTGCATCCCTTAAGCCTCTGCATCACTCTCTTCAGCCTCTGCATCATTCTCTTGAGCCTCTGTATCTCTCTCTTGAGCCCCTACATCCCTCTCTTGAGCCTCTACATCACTCTCTTGAGCCTCTGCATCACCCTCTTAAGCCTCTGCATCCCACTTTTGAGGATCTGCATCACTTTCTTAAGCCTCTGCATCCCTCTCTCGAGCCTCTGCATCCCTCCCTTGAACTCCTGCATCCCCCTCTTGAGCCTTTGCATCCCTCACTTGAGCCTTTGCATCACTCTCTTAAGCCTCTGCATCCCTCCCTTGAGTCTCTACATCACTCCCGTAAGCCTCTACATCACTCTCTTGAGCCTCTGCATAACTCTCTTGAGTCTCTGCATCACTCTCTTGAGCCTCTACATCCCTCTCTTAAGCCTCTGCATCACTCTCTTAAGCCTCTGCATCACTCTCGTAAGCCTCTGCATAACTCTCTTAAGCCTCTGCATCACTCTCTTCAGCCTCTACATCATTCTCTTGAGCCTCTGCATCACTCTCTTGAGCCTCTGCATCACTCTCTTGATCGTCTGCATCACTCTCTTGAGCCTCTGCATCACTCTCTTGAGCCTCTGCATCACTCTCTTGAGCCTCTGCATCACTCTCTTGAGCCTCTGCATCACTCTCTTGAGCCTCTGCATCACTCTTTTGAGCCTCTGCATCACTCTCTTAAGCCTCTGCCTTTCTCTCCTGAGCCTCTGCATCACTCTCTTGAGCCTCTGCATCCCTCTCTGGAACCTCAGCATCCCTCTCTTCAGCCTTTTGTAGCACTTTCTTGAGCCTCTGCCTCATTCTCATGAGCCTCTGCATCCCTCTCTTAAGCCTCTGCATCACTCTCTTGAGCCTCTGCATCCCTCTCCTGAGCCTCTGCATCACTCTCCTAAGCCTCTGCAACACTCTCTTCAGCCTCTGCATCACTCTCTTGATCCTCTGCATCCCTCTCCTGAGCCTCTGCATCACTCTCCTAAGCCTCTGCAACACTCTCTTCAGCCTCTGCATCACTCTCTTAAGCCTCTGCATAACTCTCTTCGGCCTCTGCATCACTCTCTTAATCCTCTGCTTCCCTCTCTTGATCCTCTGCATCACTCTCTTGAGCCTCTGCATCCCTCTCTTAAGCCTCTGTATCACTCTCTTGAGCATCTGCATCCCTCTCTTTAGCCTCTGCATCATTCTCTTGAGCCTCTGCATCCCTCTCTTGAACTCCTGCATCCCTCTCATGAGCATCTTCATCCCTCTATTGAGCCTTTGCATCACTCTCTTAAGCCTCTGCCTTCCTCTCTTGAGCCTCTGCATCACTCTCAAGAGTCTCTGCAATCCTCTCTTGAGCCTCTGCATCCCTCTCTTGAGCCCCTGCATCCCTCTCTTGAGCCTCTGCATCCCTCTCTTGAGCCTCTGCATCCCTCTCTTAAGTCTCTGCATCACTCCCTTCAGCCTCTGTATCACTCTCTTGAGCCTCTGCATCCCCTCTTTTAAGCCTCTGCATCACTCTCTTAAACCTCTGCATCACTCTCTTGAGCTTCTGCATCACTCTCTTGAGCGTCTACATCCCTCTGCTGAGCCTCTGCATCACTCTCGTATGCCTCTGTATCACTCTCTTGAGCCTCTGCATCATTCTCCTAAGCATCTGCATCGCTCTCTTGAGCCTCTGCCTCACTCTCTTGAGCCTATGCATCCCTCTCTTAAGCCTCTGCATCACTCTCTTAAGCCACGGCATCACCCTCTTAAGCCTCTTCATCACTCTTTTTAGCCGCAGCATCACTCTCATGATCCTCTGCATCTCTCTCTTGAGCCTCTAGATCACTCTCTTGAGCCTCTACATCATTCTCCTGAGCCTCTGCATCACTCACTTGAGCCTCTCCATCACTCTCTTAAGCCTCTGCATCCCTCTCTTATTCCTCTGCATCACTCTCTTGAGCCTCTGCATCATTCTCTTGAGCCTCTGCATCCCTCTCTTAAGCCTCAACATCATTCTATTGAGCCTCTTCATCATTCTCTTGAGCCTCTGCAATACTCTCTTGAGCCTCTGCATCACTCTCTTAAGCCTCTGCATCTCTCTCTTCAGCCTCTGCATCACTCTCATTAGCCTCTGCATCCCTCTCTGGAGCCTCAGCATCCCTCTCCTGTGCCTCTGCAGCACTCTCTTGAGCCTCTGCATCATTCTCTTCAGCCTCAGCATCCCTCTCATAAACCTCTGCATCACTCTCGTGTGCCTCTGCATCCCTCTCTTAAGTATCTGCATCACTAGTTTGAGCCTCTGCATCCCTCTCTTGAACTGCTGCATCCTTCTCATGAGCCTCTGCATCCCTCTATTGAGCCTTTGCTTCACTCTCTTAAGCCTTTGCATTCCTCTCTTGAGCCTCTGCATCACTCTAAAGAGTCTCTGCATCCCTCTCTTGAGCCTCTGCATCACTCTCTTGAGCCCCTGCATCCCTCTCTTGAGCCTTTGCATCACTCTCTTGAGCCTCTGCATCCCTCTCTTAAGCCTCTGCATCACTCTCTTCAGCCTCTGCATCACTCTCTTGAGCCTCTGCATCACTCTCTTAAGCCTCTGCATCCCTCTCTGGAGCCTCAGCATCACTCATCAGCCTCTACATCACTCTCTTATGCCTCTGCTTCCCTCTCTTGATCCTCTGCATCACTCTCTTGAGCCTCTGCATCACTCTCTTGATCCTCTGCATCACTCTCTTGAGCCTCTGCATCACTCTCTTGAGCCTATGCATCACTCTCTTGAGCCTCTGCATCACTCTCTTGAGCCTCTGCATCACTCTCTTGAGCCTCTGCATCACTCTCCTAAGCCTCTGCATCCCTCTCTTCATCCTCTGCATCGCTCTCTTGAGCCTCTGCATCATTCTCTTGAGCCTCTGCATCCCTCTCTTAAGCCTCTACAACATTCTCTTGAGCCTCTGCATTACTCTCTTGAGATTCTGCATCACTCTCTTAAGCCACTGCATCTCTCTCTTGAGCCTCTGCATCACTCTCTTGAGCCTCTGCATCCCTCTCTTGAGCCTCTGCATCACTCTCTTGAGCCTCTGCATCACTCTCTTGAGCCTCTGCATCACTCTCTTGAGAATCTGCATCACTCTCTTGAGCCTCTGCATCACTCTCCTAAGCCTCTGCATCCCTCTCTTCATCCTCTGCATCGCTCTCTTGAGCCTCTGCATCATTCTCTTGAGCCTCTGCATCCCTCTCTTAAGCCTCTACAACATTCTCTTGAGCCTCTGCATCACTCTCTTGAGATTCTGCATCACTCTCTTAAGCCACTGCATCTCTCTCTTGAGCCTCTGCATCACTCTCTTGAGCCTCTGCATCCCTCTCTTGAGCCTCTGGAGAACGTGGAAAAACGGCAAAATTTTGCCTAATTCGATGATATTTTGTTTAAATCACATAAGGGAAAAGGGGGATGATGAACGTCAAAATATTGCTAAATTCGATGATTTTTTATACAAACCAAATGCAAGAAAACTAGCTAAAAAATGCAATATTATGCGAAATTCTGAGATTTGAAGGCAAAATCACATATCGTGAGAAAACGTGACTCTTCGCCGCTCACAGTAATTCGCATATTTTCGGTATAAAAATTCGTAATTTCAAACATCGAATACGTGCAGAGAGCCAGAATTTGGCTCAAAAATATGGCTAAAGTGTCGAATTTGGGATGTTTAAGATACTTTGAAAACTGAAGTGGGGTTTGGGCAAAATGTTACCCATCGCCGCTCTCAGTAATTGGCATATTTTCGGTATAAAAAGTCGTAATTTATACTGCGAATACGTACAGAGAGCCAGAATTTGGCTCCAAAATATGGCTCAAGCGTCGAATTTGGGATGTTTGGGATATTTTGAAAACTGCAGTGGGGGTTTGGGCAAAATGTGACACATCGCCGCATGCAGTAATTGGCATATTTTCGGTATAAATGTCGTAATTTAAAACTGCGAATATGTGCAGAGAGCCAGAATTTGGCTCCAAAATATGGTTCAAAGTTCGAATTTGGAATGTTTGGGATATTTTGAAAACAGCAGGGGGGTTTGGTCAAAATGGGACCCATCACCGCCATCAGTAATTTCATATTTTCGGTATAAAAATTTGTAATTTGAAACTGCGAATACGAGCAGAGAGCCAGAATTTGGCTTCAAAATATAGCTCAAGGGTCGAGTTCTAGATGTTTGGGATATTTTGAAAATTGCAGGTGGGTTTGGACAAAATGTGACGTATCGCCACTCTCAGTAATTGGCATATTTTCTGTACAAAAATTCGTAATTTCAAACTGCGAATACGTGCAGAGAGCCAGAACTTGGCTTCAAAATATGGCTCAAGCGTCGATCTTGGAATGATTGGGATATTTTGAAAACTGCAGGGGGGTGGGGGTTTGGGCAAATTGTGACTCATCGCCGCTCTCAGTAATTGGCATATTTTCGGTATAAAAAGTCGTAATTTAAAACAGCGAATGCAAGCAGAGAGCCAGAATTTGGCTCTAAAATATACCTCAAGGGTAGAATTTGGCATGTTTGGGATATTTTAAAAACTGCAGGGGGTTTTGGGCTAAATGTGACCCCTCGCCGTTGCCAGTAATTGGCATATTTTCGGTATATAAAATCATAATTTCAAACAGCAAATACGTGCGGAGAGCCAGAATTTGGCTACAAAATATGGGTCATGGGTTGAGTTTGGAATGTTTGAGATATTTTGAAAACTTCTGGGGATTTTGGGCAAAATGTGACCACTTGCTCTGAGTAATTGGCACATTTTCGGTATAAAAAGTCGTAATTTAAATGTCGAATAAGTGCAGAGAGCCAGAATTTGGCTCCAAAATATGTCTCAAGCATTAAATATGGGATGTTTTGGATATTTTGAAAACTGCAGCGGGGGTTTGGGCAAAATTTGACCCATAGCTGCTCTCAGTAATTGGCATAGTTTCGTTATAAAAAGTCGTAATTTCAAACTGCGAATACGTGCCGAGAGTCATAACTTGGCTTCAAAATATTTCTCAAGGGTCGAATTTGGGATGTTTGGGATATTTTGAAAACTTCAGGGGGGTATGAGCAAAATGTGACCCATCGCCTCTCTCAGTAATTGGCATATTTTCTGTATAATAAGTCGTAATTTCAAATAGCGAATATGTGCAAAGAGCCAGAATTTGGCTCCAAAATATTGCTCAAGGGTCAAATTTGGGATGTTCGGGATATTTGGAAAACTGCAGGGGGGTTTGGGCAAAATGTGACTCATCGCAGCTCTCAGTAATTGGCATATTTTCGGTACAAAAAGTCGTAATTTCAAACTGTTAACACGTCCCGAGAGCCAGAATTTGGCTCCAAAATAAGGCTCAGGGGTCAAAATTGGGATGTTTTGGATATTTTGAAAACTGCAGGGGTATGAGCAAAATGTGACCCATCGACTCTCTCAGTAATTGGCATAGTTTCGTTATAAAAAGTCGTAATTTCAAACTGCGAATACGTGCAGAGAGTCATAACGTGGCTTCAAAATATTTCTCAAGGGTCGAATTTGGGATGTTTGGGATATTTTGAAAACTTCAGGGGGGTTTGGGCAAAATGTGACCCATCGCAGCTCTCAGTATTTGGCATATTTTCCGTATAAAAAGTCGTAATTTCAAATGGCGAATACGTGCAGAGAATCAGAATTTGGCTCCAAAATATGGCTCAAGCGTCGAATTTGGGATGTTTGCGATATTTTGAAAACTGCTTGGGGGATTTGGTCAAAATGTGACCCATCGCCGCTCTCAGTAATTAGCATATTTTCGGTATAAAAAGTCGTAAATTCAAACTGCGAACACATGTCGAGTGCCAGAATTTGGCTCCAAAATATTGCTCAAGCGTCAAATACGTGCCGAGAGCGAGAATTTGGCTCTAAAATATGGATCAAACTTCAAAATTGTGATGTTTGAGATAACTTGAAAAGTGCAGGGAGGGTTTGTGCAAAATGTGATCCATCGCCTCCTATATAGTAATTGGCATAATTTCGGGATAAAAAGTCGTAATTTCAAACTGCGAATACTTAGAGAGAGCGAGAATTTGGCTCCAAAATATTGCTCAATCGTTGAATTTGGGATGTTTGGGATATTTTGAAAACTGCAGGGAGCGTTTAGGCAAAATGTGACCCATCGCCGCTTTCAGTAATTGGCATATTTTCGCTATAAAAAGTCGTAATTTCAAACTGCGAATACGTGTGGAGAGCGAAAATTTGGCTCCAAATTATGGATCAAGCGTCGAAATTTGGATGTTTGGGGTATTTTGAAAACTGCAGGGAGGGTTTGGGTAAAATGTGACCCATCGCCTCTTTCAGTAATTTGCATATTTTGGGTATAAAAAGTCGTAATTTCAAACTGCGAATGCGTAGAGAGAGCGAGAATTTGGCTGCAAAATATTGCTCAAGCGTCAAATTTGGGATGTTTGGGATCTTTTGAAAACTGCATGGGGGGTTTGGGCAAAATGTGACCTATCGCTGCTTTCAGTAATTGGCATATTTTGGGTATAAAAAGTCGTAATTTCAAAGTGCGAATACGTGCAGAGAGCGAGAATTTGGTTCCAAAATATGGATCAAGCGTCGAAATTTGGATGGTTTTGATATCTTGAAAACTGCAGGGAGGGTTTGGGCAAAACGTGACCCATCGCCGCTTTCAGTAATTGGCATATTTTGGGTATAAAAAGTCGTAATTTCAAACTGCGAATACGTGCAGAGAGCCAGAATTTGACTCCAAAATATGGCACAAAGGTTTAATTTGGGATGTTTGGGATATTTTGAAAACTGCAGAGGGGGATTGGGCAAAATGTGACCCATCGCAGCTCTCAGTATTTGGCTTATATTCGGTATAAGAAGTCGTAATTTCAAACTGCGAATACGTGAAGAGAGCCAGAAATTGGACTGTAAAATATTGCTCGAGCGTTGAATTTGGGATGTTTGTGATATTTTGAAAACTGCAGTGAGGGTTTGGGCAAAATGTGATACATCGCCGCTTTCAGTAATTGGCATATTTTCGGTATAAAAAAGTCGTAATTTCACACTGCGAATACGTGCAGGGAACTAGAATTTGGCTCCAAAATATTGCTCAAGGGTCAAATTTGGGATGTTTGGGAAATTTTGAAAACTGCAGGGGGGGTTTCGGCAAAATGTAACCCATAGCCAATCTCAGTAATTGGCATATTTTTGGTATAAAAAATCGTAATTTCAAATGGCGAATACGTGCACAGAGCCAGAATTTGGCTCCAAAATATGGCTCATGCGTCGAATTTGTAGAGTTTTGGATATTTTGAAAACTGCAGGGTGGGTTTGGTCAAAATATGACCCATCGCCTTTCTCAGTAATTGGCATATTTTCGGCTTAAAAAGTCGTAATTTTAAATGGCGATTACGTGCAGAAAGCCAGAATTTGCCTCCAAAATATGGCTCAAGCATCTAATTAGGGATTTCTGGATATTTTAAAAACTGCAGGGAGGGTTTGGGCAAAATATGATCCATCGCAACTTTCAGTAATTGGCATATTTTCTGTATAAAAAGTCGTAATTTCAATCTGCGAAAACGTGCAGAGAGCAAGAATTTGGCTCCAAAATATGGCTCAAGGGTCGCTGTTGAGATTTTTAGGATATTTAGAAAACTACTTGGGGGGGGGCTTGGGCAAAATGTGACCCATCGCTGCTCTCAGAAATTTGCATATTTTCGGTATAAAATGTCGTAATTTTAAACGGCGAATACGTGTAGAGAGCCAGAATTTGGCTCCAAAATATGGCTCAAGCGTCGAATTTGAGACGTTTGGGATATTTTGAAAATTGCAGGGAGGGTTTGGGCAAAATGTGACCCATCGCAACTCTCAGTAATTGGCCTATTTTCGGTTTAACAAGTCGTAATTTCAAACTGCGAATTCGTGCAGAGAGCCAGAATTTGGCTCCTACATATGGTTCAACCATCGAATTTCGGATGTTCGGGATATTTTGAAAACTGCAGGGAGAAGATTGGCCAAAAATTGACTCATTGCCGCTCTCAGTACTTGGCATATTTCGGTATAAAAAGCCGTAATTTGAAAGTGCGAATACGTGCAGAGAGCCAGAATTTAGCTCCAAAATATGGATCAAGCATCGAATTTGGGATGGTTGGGATATCTTGAAAACTGCAGGGAGGGTTTGGGCAAAATGTGATCTATCGCCGCCTATAGTAATTGGCATATTTTTGGTATAAAAAGTCGTAATTTCAAACGGCGATTACGTGAAGAGAGCCAGAAATTTCCTTAAAAATAGGCCTCAAGCGCCGATTTTGGGATGTTTAGGATATTTTATAAACTGCAGGGAGAGTTTGGGCAAAATATGATCCATCGCCGCTTTCAGTAATTGGCATATTTTCGATAAAAAAGTTGTAATTTCAAACTGCGAATACGTGCAGAGAGCCAGAATTTGGGTAAAAAATATGGGTCAAGCGTCGAACTTGGGTTGTTTAGGATATTTTGAAAACTGCAGGGAGGGTTTGGGCAAAATGTGACAAATCGCCGGTTACATTAATTGGCATATTTTCGGAATAAAATTCGTAATTTCAAACGGCGAATACGTGCAGAGAGCCAAAATTTGGCTCCAAAATATGGCTCAAGCGTTGAATTTGGGATGATTGGAATATTTTGAAAACTGCAGGGGGATTTGAGCAAAATGTGACCCATCGCTGCTCACAGAAATTTGCATATTTTTGGTATAAAAAGTCGTAAAATAAAACGGCGAATACGTGCAGAGAGCCAGAATTTGGCTCCAAAATATGGCTCAAGCGTCGAATTTGGGATGTTTGGGATATTTTGAAAATTTCAGGGAGGGTTTGGGCAAAATGTGCCTCATCGCAGCATTCAGTAATTGGCATATTTTCGTTATAAAAAAGTCGTAGTTTCAAACTGCGAATACGTGCAGAGAGCCAGAATTTGGCTCCTAAATATTACTCTAGCGTCGAATTTGGAATGTTTGGGATATTTTGAAAACTGTAGGGAGCGTTTAGGCAAAATGTGACCCATCGCGGCTTTCAGTAATTGGCATGTTTTCGGTATAAAAAGTCGTAATTTCAAACTGCGAATACGTGCAGAAAGCCAGAATTTAGCTCCAAAATATGGCTCAAGCGACCAATTTTGGATGTTTGGGATATTTTGAAAACTACAGGGTGGGTTTGGGCAAAATGTGACCCATCGACGGTCTCAGTATTTGTTCTATTTTCGGTATAAAAAGTCATAATTTGAAAGTGCGAATACATGCAGAGAGCGAGAATTTGGCTCCAAAATATGGATCAAGCGTTGAATTTGGAATGATTGGAATATTTTGAAAACTGCAGGGGGATTTGAGCAAAATGTGACCCATCGCTGCTCACAGAAATTTGCATATTTTTGGTATAAAAAGTCGTAAATTAAAACGGCGAATCCGTGCAGAGAGCCAGAATTTGGCTCCAAAATATGGCTCAAGCGTCGAATTTGGGATGTTTGGGATATTTTGAAAATTTCAGGGAGGGTTTGGGCAAAATGTGCCTCATCGCAGCATTCAGTAATTGGCATATTTTCGGTATAAAAAATTCGTAGTTTCAAACTGCGAATACGTGCAGAGAGCCAGAATTTGGCTCCTAAATATTACTCTAGCGTCGAATTTGGGATGTTTGGGATATTTTGAAAACTGTAGGGAGCGTTTAGGCAAAATGTGACCCATCGCGGCTTTCAGTAATTGGCATGTTTTCGGTATAAAAAGTCGTAATTTCAAACTGCGAATACGTGCAGAAAGCCAGAATTTGGCTCCAAAATATGGCTCAAGCGACCAATTTTGGATGTTTGGAATATTTTGAAAACTGCAGGGTGGGTTTGGGCAAAATGTGACCCATCGACGGTCTCAGTATTTGTTCTATTTTCGGTATAAAAAGTCATAATTTGAAAGTGCGAATACATGCAGAGAGCGAGAATTTGGCTCCAAAATATGGATCATGCGTTGAAATTGCGATGTTTGGAATATCTTGAAAACTGCAGGGAGGGTTTGAGCAAAGTGTGATTTATCGCCGCCTATAGAAATTGGCATAATTTCGGGATAAAAAGTCGTAATTTCAAACAGCGAATACTTGCAGAGAGCCAAATTTTGGCTCCAAAATATGGCTCAAGCGTTTAATTTGGGTTGTTTTGAATATTTTGAAAACTGCAGGGAGGTTTGGGCAAAATGTGACCCATCGCCGCACTCAGTAATTGGCCTATTTTCGGTATAAAAAGTCGTAATTTCAAACTGCGAATACGTGCAGAGAGCCAGAAATTGGCTCCTAAATATTACTCAATCTTTGAATTTGGGATGTTTGGGATATTTTGAAAACTGCAGGGAGGGTTTGGGCAAAATGTGACCCATCGCCGCACTCAGTAATAGGCCTATTTTCGGTATAAAAATCGTAATTTCAAACTGCGAATACGGGCAGAAAGCCAGAATTTGGCTCCAAAATATGGCTCAAGCTTCGAATTTGGGATGTTTGGGTTATTTTGAAAACTGCAGGGTCGGTTTGGGCAAAATGTGACCCATCGCCGCTCTCAGTAATTGGCATATTTTGGGTATGAAAAGTCTTAATTTCAAACTTCGAATACGTACAGAGAGCCAGAATTTGACTCCAAAATATGGCACAAGGGTCGAATTTGGGATGTTTGAGATATTTTGAAAACTGCATGGGGGGTTTGGGCAAAGTGTGACCCATCGCCGCTTTCAGTAATTGGAATATTTTCGGTACAACAAGTCGTAATTTCAAAGTGCGAATACGTGCAGAAAACGAGAATTTGGCTCCAAAACATGGATCAAGCGTCGAATTTGTGATGTTTATGATATTTTGAAAACTGCAGCGGGGGTTTTGGGCAAAATGTGACCCATCGCCGTTCCCAGTAATTGGCATATATTCGGTTTAAAAAGTCGTAATTTCAAACTGCGAATACTTAGAGAGAGCGAGAATTTGGCTCCAAAATATTGCTCAAGCGTCGAATTTGGGATGTTTGGGATCTTTTGAAAACTGCATGGGGGGTTGGGCTAAATGTGATCTATCGCTGCTTTCAGTAATTGGCTTTTTTTGGGTATAAAAAGTCGTAATTTCAAAGTGCGAATACGTGCAGAGAGCGAGAATTTGGCTCCAAAATATGGATCAAGCGTCGAAATTTGGATGTTTGGGATATCATGAAAACTGCAGGGCGGGTTTGGGCAAAATGTGACCCATCGCCGCTTTCAGTAATTGGCATATTTTGGGTATAAAAAGTCGTAAATTCAAACTGCGAATACGTGCAGTGAGCCTGAATTAGACTCCAAAATATGGCTCAAGGGTCTAATTTGGAATATTTAGGATATTTTGAAAATTGCAGAGGGGTATTGGAAAAAATGTGACCCATCGCAGCTTTCAGTATTTGGCATATTTTCGGTATAAGAAGTCGTAATTTCAAACTGCGAATACGTGCAGAGAGCCATAAATTGGGCTCTAAAATATTGCTCAAGCGTTGAATTTTGGATATTTGTGATATTTTGATAACTGTAGAAAGGGTTTGGGCAAAATGTGATACATCGCCGCTCTCAGTAATTAGCATATTTTCGGTATAAAAAATCGTAATTTCAAACTGCGAATACGTGCATCGAGCTAGAATTTGGCTCCAAAATATTGCTCAAGGGCCAAATTTGGGATGTTTGGGAAATTTTGAAAAGTGCAGGGGGGGTTTTGGCAAAATGTAACCCATAGCCAATCTCAGTAATTGGCATATTTTTGGTATAAAAAGTCGTAATTTCAAACGGCGAATACGTGCACAGAGCCGGAATTTGCTCCAAAATATGGCTCAAGCGTCGAATTTGTAGAGTTTTGGATATTTTGAAAACTGCAGGGTGGGTTTGGTCAAAATATGACCCATCGCCCTTCTCAGTAATTTGGCATATTTTCGGCATAAAAAGTCGTAATTTCAAACGGCGATTACGTGCAGAAAGCCAGAATTTGCCTCCAAAATATGGCTCAAGCTTAGAATTTATGATTTCTGGGATATTTTAAAAACTGCAGGGAGGGTTTGGGCAAAATGTGATCCATCGCCACTTTCAGTAATTGGCATATTTTCTGTATAAAAATTCGTAATTTCAATCTGCGAAAACGTGCAGAGAGCAAGAATTTGGCTCCAAAATATGGCTCAAGGGTCGCTGTTGAGATGTTTGGGATATTTTGAAAACTGCTGGGGGGGGTAGGTTTGGGCAAAATGTGACCCATCGCTGCTCTCAGAAGTTTGCATATTTTCGGTATAAAAAGTCGTAATTTCAAACTGCGAATTCCTGCAGAGAGCCACAATTTGGCTCCTACATATAGCTCAAGCCATATCGAATTTCGGATGTTCGGGATATTTTGAAAACTGCCGGGCAGAGTTTGGGCAAAAATTGACTCATCGCCGCTCTCAGTAATTGGCATATTTTGGTATAAAAAGTCGTAATTTGAAAGTGCCAATACGTGCAGAGAGCCTGAATTTAGCTCCAAAATATGGATCAAGCGTCTAAATTGGGATGGTAGGGATATCTTGAAAACTGCAGGGAGGGTTTGGGCAAAATGTGATCTATAGCCGCCTATAGTAATTGGCACATTTTCGGTATAAAAATCGTAATTTCAAACGGCGATTACGTGCAGAGAGCCAGAATTTGCCTCCTAAATTTGGCTCAAGCGTCGAAATTGGGATGTTTGGGATATCTAGAAACTGCAGGGAGAGTTTGGACAAAATGTGACCCATCGCCGCTTTCAGTAATTGGCATATTTTGGAAATAAATATTGTAATTTCAAACGGCGATTACGTGCAGAGAGCCAGAATTCTCCTTTCAAATAGGGCTCAAGCGCCGATTTTGGGATGTTTGGGATATTTTATAAACTGCAGTGAGAGTTTGGGCAAAATGTGATCCATCGCCGCTTTCAGTAATTGGCATATTTTCGGTATAAAAAGTCGTAGTTTCAAACTGCGAATACGTGCAGAGAGCCAGAATTTGGCTCCTAAATATTACTCTAGCGTCGAATTTGGGATGTTTGGGATATTTTGAAAACTGTAGGGAGCGTTTAGGCAAAATGTGACCCATCGCGGCTTTCAGTAATTGGCATGTTTTCGGTATAAAAAGTCGTAATTTCAAACTGCGAATACGTGCAGAAAGCCAGAATTTGGCTCCAAAATATGGCTCAAGCGACCAATTTTGGATGTTTGGGATATTTTGAAAACTGCAGGGTGGGTTTGGGCAAAATGTGACCCATCGACGGTCTCAGTATTTGTTCTATTTTCGGTATAAAAAGTCATAATTTGAAAGTGCGAATACATGCAGAGAGCGAGAATTTGGCTCCAAAATATGGATCATGCGTTGAAATTGCGATGTTTGGAATATCTTGAAAACTGCAGGGAGGGTTTGAGCAAAGTGTGATTTATCGCCGCCTATAGAAATTGGCATAATTTCGGGATAAAAAGTCGTAATTTCAAACAGCGAATACTTGCAGAGAGCCAAATTTTGGCTCCAAAATATGGCTCAAGCGTTTAATTTGGGTTGTTTTGAATATTTTGAAAACTGCAGGGAGGTTTGGGCAAAATGTGACCCATCGCCGCACTCAGTAATTGGCCTATTTTCGGTATAAAAAGTCGTAATTTCAAACTGCGAATACGTGCAGAGAGCCAGAAATTGGCTCCTAAATATTACTCAATCTTTGAATTTGGGATGTTTGGGATATTTTGAAAACTGCAGGGAGGGTTTGGGCAAAATGTGACCCATCGCCGCACTCAGTAATAGGCCTATTTTCGGTATAAAAATCGTAATTTCAAACTGCGAATACGGGCAGAAAGCCAGAATTTGGCTCCAAAATATGGCTCAAGCTTCGAATTTGGGATGTTTGGGTTATTTTGAAAACTGCAGGGTCGGTTTGGGCAAAATGTGACCCATCGCCGCTCTCAGTAATTGGCATATTTTGGGTATGAAAAGTCTTAATTTCAAACTTCGAATACGTACAGAGAGCCAGAATTTGACTCCAAAATATGGCACAAGGGTCGAATTTGGGATGTTTGAGATATTTTGAAAACTGCATGGGGGGTTTGGGCAAAGTGTGACCCATCGCCGCTTTCAGTAATTGGAATATTTTCGGTACAACAAGTCGTAATTTCAAAGTGCGAATACGTGCAGAAAACGAGAATTTGGCTCCAAAACATGGATCAAGCGTCGAATTTGTGATGTTTATGATATTTTGAAAACTGCAGCGGGGGTTTTGGGCAAAATGTGACCCATCGCCGTTCCCAGTAATTGGCATATATTCGGTTTAAAAAGTCGTAATTTCAAACTGCGAATACTTAGAGAGAGCGAGAATTTGGCTCCAAAATATTGCTCAAGCGTCGAATTTGGGATGTTTGGGATCTTTTGAAAACTGCATGGGGGGTTGGGCTAAATGTGATCTATCGCTGCTTTCAGTAATTGGCTTTTTTTGGGTATAAAAAGTCGTAATTTCAAAGTGCGAATACGTGCAGAGAGCGAGAATTTGGCTCCAAAATATGGATCAAGCGTCGAAATTTGGATGTTTGGGATATCATGAAAACTGCAGGGCGGGTTTGGGCAAAATGTGACCCATCGCCGCTTTCAGTAATTGGCATATTTTGGGTATAAAAAGTCGTAAATTCAAACTGCGAATACGTGCAGTGAGCCTGAATTAGACTCCAAAATATGGCTCAAGGGTCTAATTTGGAATATTTAGGATATTTTGAAAATTGCAGAGGGGTATTGGAAAAAATGTGACCCATCGCAGCTTTCAGTATTTGGCATATTTTCGGTATAAGAAGTCGTAATTTCAAACTGCGAATACGTGCAGAGAGCCATAAATTGGGCTCTAAAATATTGCTCAAGCGTTGAATTTTGGATATTTGTGATATTTTGATAACTGTAGAAAGGGTTTGGGCAAAATGTGATACATCGCCGCTCTCAGTAATTAGCATATTTTCGGTATAAAAAATCGTAATTTCAAACTGCGAATACGTGCATCGAGCTAGAATTTGGCTCCAAAATATTGCTCAAGGGCCAAATTTGGGATGTTTGGGAAATTTTGAAAAGTGCAGGGGGGGTTTTGGCAAAATGTAACCCATAGCCAATCTCAGTAATTGGCATATTTTTGGTATAAAAAGTCGTAATTTCAAACGGCGAATACGTGCACAGAGCCGGAATTTGCTCCAAAATATGGCTCAAGCGTCGAATTTGTAGAGTTTTGGATATTTTGAAAACTGCAGGGTGGGTTTGGTCAAAATATGACCCATCGCCCTTCTCAGTAATTTGGCATATTTTCGGCATAAAAAGTCGTAATTTCAAACGGCGATTACGTGCAGAAAGCCAGAATTTGCCTCCAAAATATGGCTCAAGCTTAGAATTTATGATTTCTGGGATATTTTAAAAACTGCAGGGAGGGTTTGGGCAAAATGTGATCCATCGCCACTTTCAGTAATTGGCATATTTTCTGTATAAAAATTCGTAATTTCAATCTGCGAAAACGTGCAGAGAGCAAGAATTTGGCTCCAAAATATGGCTCAAGGGTCGCTGTTGAGATGTTTGGGATATTTTGAAAACTGCTGGGGGGGGTAGGTTTGGGCAAAATGTGACCCATCGCTGCTCTCAGAAGTTTGCATATTTTCGGTATAAAAAGTCGTAATTTCAAACTGCGAATTCCTGCAGAGAGCCACAATTTGGCTCCTACATATAGCTCAAGCCATATCGAATTTCGGATGTTCGGGATATTTTGAAAACTGCCGGGCAGAGTTTGGGCAAAAATTGACTCATCGCCGCTCTCAGTAATTGGCATATTTTGGTATAAAAAGTCGTAATTTGAAAGTGCCAATACGTGCAGAGAGCCTGAATTTAGCTCCAAAATATGGATCAAGCGTCTAAATTGGGATGGTAGGGATATCTTGAAAACTGCAGGGAGGGTTTGGGCAAAATGTGATCTATAGCCGCCTATAGTAATTGGCACATTTTCGGTATAAAAATCGTAATTTCAAACGGCGATTACGTGCAGAGAGCCAGAATTTGCCTCCTAAATTTGGCTCAAGCGTCGAAATTGGGATGTTTGGGATATCTAGAAACTGCAGGGAGAGTTTGGACAAAATGTGACCCATCGCCGCTTTCAGTAATTGGCATATTTTGGAAATAAATATTGTAATTTCAAACGGCGATTACGTGCAGAGAGCCAGAATTCTCCTTTCAAATAGGGCTCAAGCGCCGATTTTGGGATGTTTGGGATATTTTATAAACTGCAGTGAGAGTTTGGGCAAAATGTGATCCATCGCCGCTTTCAGTAATTGGCATATTTTCGGTATAAAAAGTCGTAGTTTCAAACTGCGAATACGTGCAGAGAGCCAGAATTTGGCTCCTAAATATTACTCTAGCGTCGAATTTGGGATGTTTGGGATATTTTGAAAACTGTAGGGAGCGTTTAGGCAAAATGTGACCCATCGCGGCTTTCAGTAATTGGCATGTTTTCTGTATAAAAAGTCGTAATTTCAAACTGCGAATACGTGCAGAAAGCCAGAATTTGGCTCCAAAATATGGCTCAAGCGACCAATTTTGGATGTTTGGGATATTTTGAAAACTGCAGGGTGGGTTTGGGCAAAATGTGACCCATCGACGGTCTCAGTATTTGTTCTATTTTCGGTATAAAAAGTCATAATTTGAAAGTGCGAATACATGCAGAGAGCGAGAATTTGGCTCCAAAATATGGATCATGCGTTGAAATTGCGATGTTTGGAATATCTTGAAAACTGCAGGGAGGGTTTGAGCAAAGTGTGATTTATCGCCGCCTATAGAAATTGGCATAATTTCGGGATAAAAAGTCGTAATTTCAAACAGCGAATACTTGCAGAGAGCCAAATTTTGGCTCCAAAATATGGCTCAAGCGTTTAATTTGGGTTGTTTTGAATATTTTGAAAACTGCAGGGAGGTTTGGGCAAAATGTGACCCATCGCCGCACTCAGTAATTGGCCTATTTTCGGTATAAAAAGTCGTAATTTCAAACTGCGAATACGTGCAGAGAGCCAGAAATTGGCTCCTAAATATTACTCAATCTTTGAATTTGGGATGTTTGGGATATTTTGAAAACTGCAGGGAGGGTTTGGGCAAAATGTGACCCATCGCCGCACTCAGTAATAGGCCTATTTTCGGTATAAAAATCGTAATTTCAAACTGCGAATACGGGCAGAAAGCCAGAATTTGGCTCCAAAATATGGCTCAAGCTTCGAATTTGGGATGTTTGGGTTATTTTGAAAACTGCAGGGTCGGTTTGGGCAAAATGTGACCCATCGCCGCTCTCAATAATTGGCATATTTTGGGTATGAAAAGTCTTAATTTCAAACTTCGAATACGTACAGAGAGCCAGAATTTGACTCCAAAATATGGCACAAGGGTCGAATTTGGGATGTTTGAGATATTTTGAAAACTGCATGGGGGGTTTGGGCAAAGTGTGACCCATCGCCGCTTTCAGTAATTGGAATATTTTCGGTACAACAAGTCGTAATTTCAAAGTGCGAATACGTGCAGAAAACGAGAATTTGGCTCCAAAACATGGATCAAGCGTCGAATTTGTGATGTTTATGATATTTTGAAAACTGCAGCGGGGGTTTTGGGCAAAATGTGACCCATCGCCGTTCCCAGTAATTGGCATATATTCGGTTTAAAAAGTCGTAATTTCAAACTGCGAATACTTAGAGAGAGCGAGAATTTGGCTCCAAAATATTGCTCAAGCGTCGAATTTGGGATGTTTGGGATCTTTTGAAAACTGCATGGGGGGTTGGGCTAAATGTGATCTATCGCTGCTTTCAGTAATTGGCTTTTTTTGGGTATAAAAAGTCGTAATTTCAAAGTGCGAATACGTGCAGAGAGCGAGAATTTGGCTCCAAAATATGGATCAAGCGTCGAAATTTGGATGTTTGGGATATCATGAAAACTGCAGGGCGGGTTTGGGCAAAATGTGACCCATCGCCGCTTTCAGTAATTGGCATATTTTGGGTATAAAAAGTCGTAAATTCAAACTGCGAATACGTGCAGTGAGCCTGAATTAGACTCCAAAATATGGCTCAAGGGTCTAATTTGGAATATTTAGGATATTTTGAAAATTGCAGAGGGGTATTGGAAAAAATGTGACCCATCGCAGCTTTCAGTATTTGGCATATTTTCGGTATAAGAAGTCGTAATTTCAAACTGCGAATACGTGCAGAGAGCCATAAATTGGGCTCTAAAATATTGCTCAAGCGTTGAATTTTGGATATTTGTGATATTTTGATAACTGTAGAAAGGGTTTGGGCAAAATGTGATACATCGCCGCTCTCAGTAATTAGCATATTTTCGGTATAAAAAATCGTAATTTCAAACTGCGAATACGTGCATCGAGCTAGAATTTGGCTCCAAAATATTGCTCAAGGGCCAAATTTGGGATGTTTGGGAAATTTTGAAAAGTGCAGGGGGGGTTTTGGCAAAATGTAACCCATAGCCAATCTCAGTAATTGGCATATTTTTGGTATAAAAAGTCGTAATTTCAAACGGCGAATACGTGCACAGAGCCGGAATTTGCTCCAAAATATGGCTCAAGCGTCGAATTTGTAGAGTTTTGGATATTTTGAAAACTGCAGGGTGGGTTTGGTCAAAATATGACCCATCGCCCTTCTCAGTAATTTGGCATATTTTCGGCATAAAAAGTCGTAATTTCAAACGGCGATTACGTGCAGAAAGCCAGAATTTGCCTCCAAAATATGGCTCAAGCTTAGAATTTATGATTTCTGGGATATTTTAAAAACTGCAGGGAGGGTTTGGGCAAAATGTGATCCATCGCCACTTTCAGTAATTGGCATATTTTCTGTATAAAAATTCGTAATTTCAATCTGCGAAAACGTGCAGAGAGCAAGAATTTGGCTCCAAAATATGGCTCAAGGGTCGCTGTTGAGATGTTTGGGATATTTTGAAAACTGCTGGGGGGGGTAGGTTTGGGCAAAATGTGACCCATCGCTGCTCTCAGAAGTTTGCATATTTTCGGTATAAAAAGTCGTAATTTCAAACTGCGAATTCCTGCAGAGAGCCACAATTTGGCTCCTACATATAGCTCAAGCCATATCGAATTTCGGATGTTCGGGATATTTTGAAAACTGCCGGGCAGAGTTTGGGCAAAAATTGACTCATCGCCGCTCTCAGTAATTGGCATATTTTGGTATAAAAAGTCGTAATTTGAAAGTGCCAATACGTGCAGAGAGCCTGAATTTAGCTCCAAAATATGGATCAAGCGTCTAAATTGGGATGGTAGGGATATCTTGAAAACTGCAGGGAGGGTTTGGGCAAAATGTGATCTATAGCCGCCTATAGTAATTGGCACATTTTCGGTATAAAAATCGTAATTTCAAACGGCGATTACGTGCAGAGAGCCAGAATTTGCCTCCTAAATTTGGCTCAAGCGTCGAAATTGGGATGTTTGGGATATCTAGAAACTGCAGGGAGAGTTTGGACAAAATGTGACCCATCGCCGCTTTCAGTAATTGGCATATTTTGGAAATAAATATTGTAATTTCAAACGGCGATTACGTGCAGAGAGCCAGAATTCTCCTTTCAAATAGGGCTCAAGCGCCGATTTTGGGATGTTTGGGATATTTTATAAACTGCAGTGAGAGTTTGGGCAAAATGTGATCCATCGCCGCTTTCAGTAATTGGCATATTTTCGGTATAAAAAGTCGTAGTTTCAAACTGCGAATACGTGCAGAGAGCCAGAATTTGGCTCCTAAATATTACTCTAGCGTCGAATTTGGGATGTTTGGGATATTTTGAAAACTGTAGGGAGCGTTTAGGCAAAATGTGACCCATCGCGGCTTTCAGTAATTGGCATGTTTTCTGTATAAAAAGTCGTAATTTCAAACTGCGAATACGTGCAGAAAGCCAGAATTTGGCTCCAAAATATGGCTCAAGCGACCAATTTTGGATGTTTGGGATATTTTGAAAACTGCAGGGTGGGTTTGGGCAAAATGTGACCCATCGACGGTCTCAGTATTTGTTCTATTTTCGGTATAAAAAGTCATAATTTGAAAGTGCGAATACATGCAGAGAGCGAGAATTTGGCTCCAAAATATGGATCATGCGTTGAAATTGCGATGTTTGGAATATCTTGAAAACTGCAGGGAGGGTTTGAGCAAAGTGTGATTTATCGCCGCCTATAGAAATTGGCATAATTTCGGGATAAAAAGTCGTAATTTCAAACAGCGAATACTTGCAGAGAGCCAAATTTTGGCTCCAAAATATGGCTCAAGCGTTTAATTTGGGTTGTTTTGAATATTTTGAAAACTGCAGGGAGGTTTGGGCAAAATGTGACCCATCGCCGCACTCAGTAATTGGCCTATTTTCGGTATAAAAAGTCGTAATTTCAAACTGCGAATACGTGCAGAGAGCCAGAAATTGGCTCCTAAATATTACTCAATCTTTGAATTTGGGATGTTTGGGATATTTTGAAAACTGCAGGGAGGGTTTGGGCAAAATGTGACCCATCGCCGCACTCAGTAATAGGCCTATTTTCGGTATAAAAATCGTAATTTCAAACTGCGAATACGGGCAGAAAGCCAGAATTTGGCTCCAAAATATGGCTCAAGCTTCGAATTTGGGATGTTTGGGTTATTTTGAAAACTGCAGGGTCGGTTTGGGCAAAATGTGACCCATCGCCGCTCTCAATAATTGGCATATTTTGGGTATGAAAAGTCTTAATTTCAAACTTCGAATACGTACAGAGAGCCAGAATTTGACTCCAAAATATGGCACAAGGGTCGAATTTGGGATGTTTGAGATATTTTGAAAACTGCATGGGGGGTTTGGGCAAAGTGTGACCCATCGCCGCTTTCAGTAATTGGAATATTTTCGGTACAACAAGTCGTAATTTCAAAGTGCGAATACGTGCAGAAAACGAGAATTTGGCTCCAAAACATGGATCAAGCGTCGAATTTGTGATGTTTATGATATTTTGAAAACTGCAGCGGGGGTTTTGGGCAAAATGTGACCCATCGCCGTTCCCAGTAATTGGCATATATTCGGTTTAAAAAGTCGTAATTTCAAACTGCGAATACTTAGAGAGAGCGAGAATTTGGCTCCAAAATATTGCTCAAGCGTCGAATTTGGGATGTTTGGGATCTTTTGAAAACTGCATGGGGGGTTGGGCTAAATGTGATCTATCGCTGCTTTCAGTAATTGGCTTTTTTTGGGTATAAAAAGTCGTAATTTCAAAGTGCGAATACGTGCAGAGAGCGAGAATTTGGCTCCAAAATATGGATCAAGCGTCGAAATTTGGATGTTTGGGATATCATGAAAACTGCAGGGCGGGTTTGGGCAAAATGTGACCCATCGCCGCTTTCAGTAATTGGCATATTTTGGGTATAAAAAGTCGTAAATTCAAACTGCGAATACGTGCAGTGAGCCTGAATTTGACTCCAAAATATGGCTCAAGGGTCTAATTTGGAATATTTAGGATATTTTGAAAATTGCAGAGGGGTATTGGAAAAAATGTGACCCATCGCAGCTTTCAGTATTTGGCATATTTTCGGTATAAGAAGTCGTAATTTCAAACTGCGAATACGTGCAGAGAGCCATAAATTGGGCTCTAAAATATTGCTCAAGCGTTGAATTTTGGATATTTGTGATATTTTGATAACTGTAGAAAGGGTTTGGGCAAAATGTGATACATCGCCGCTCTCAGTAATTAGCATATTTTCGGTATAAAAAATAGTAATTTCAAACTGCGAATACGTGCATCGAGCTAGAATTTGGCTCCAAAATATTGCTCAAGGGCCAAATTTGGGATGTTTGGGAAATTTTGAAAAGTGCAGGGGGGGTTTTGGCAAAATGTAACCCATAGCCAATCTCAGTAATTGGCATATTTTTGGTATAAAAAGTCGTAATTTCAAACGGCGAATACGTGCACAGAGCCGGAATTTGCTCCAAAATATGGCTCAAGCGTCGAATTTGTAGAGTTTTGGATATTTTGAAAACTGCAGGGTGGGTTTGGTCAAAATATGACCCATCGCCCTTCTCAGTAATTTGGCATATTTTCGGCATAAAAAGTCGTAATTTCAAACGGCGATTACGTGCAGAAAGCCAGAATTTGCCTCCAAAATATGGCTCAAGCTTAGAATTTATGATTTCTGGGATATTTTAAAAACTGCAGGGAGGGTTTGGGCAAAATGTGATCCATCGCCACTTTCAGTAATTGGCATATTTTCTGTATAAAAATTCGTAATTTCAATCTGCGAAAACGTGCAGAGAGCAAGAATTTGGCTCCAAAATATGGCTCAAGGGTCGCTGTTGAGATGTTTGGGATATTTTGAAAACTGCTGGGGGGGGGGGGGTAGGTTTGGGCAAAATGTGACCCATCGCTGCTCTCAGAAGTTTGCATATTTTCGGTATAAAAAGTCGTAATTTCAAACTGCGAATTCCTGCAGAGAGCCACAATTTGGCTCCTACATATAGCTCAAGCCATATCGAATTTCGGATGTTCGGGATATTTTGAAAACTGCCGGGCAGAGTTTGGGCAAAAATTGACTCATCGCCGCTCTCAGTAATTGGCATATTTTGGTATAAAAAGTCGTAATTTGAAAGTGCCAATACGTGCAGAGAGCCTGAATTTAGCTCCAAAATATGGATCAAGCGTCTAAATTGGGATGGTAGGGATATCTTGAAAACTGCAGGGAGGGTTTGGGCAAAATGTGATCTATAGCCGCCTATAGTAATTGGCACATTTTCGGTATAAAAATCGTAATTTCAAACGGCGATTACGTGCAGAGAGCCAGAATTTGCCTCCTAAATTTGGCTCAAGCGTCGAAATTGGGATGTTTGGGATATCTAGAAACTGCAGGGAGAGTTTGGACAAAATGTGACCCATCGCCGCTTTCAGTAATTGGCATATTTTGGAAATAAATATTGTAATTTCAAACGGCGATTACGTGCAGAGAGCCAGAATTCTCCTTTCAAATAGGGCTCAAGCGCCGATTTTGGGATGTTTGGGATATTTTATAAACTGCAGTGAGAGTTTGGGCAAAATGTGATCCATCGCCGCTTTCAGTAATTGGCATATTTTCGGTATAAAAAGTCGTAGTTTCAAACTGCGAATACGTGCAGAGAGCCAGAATTTGGCTCCTAAATATTACACTAGCGTCGAATTTGGGATGTTTGGGATATTTTGAAAACTGTAGGGAGCGTTTAGGCAAAATGTGACCCATCGCTGCTTTCAGTAATTGGCATATTTTCGGTATAAAAAGTCGTAATTTCAAACTGCGAATACGTGCAGAAAGCCAGAATTTGGCTCCAAAATATGGCCCAAGCGACCAATTTTGGATGTTTGGGATATTTTGAAAACTGCAGGGTGGGTTTGTGCAAAATGTGACCCATCGTCGGTCTCAGTATTGGTCCTATTTTCGGTATAAAATGTCATAATTTGAAAGTGCGAATACATGCAGAGAGCGAGAATTTGGCTCCAAAATATGGATCAAGCGTTGAAATTGCGATGTTTGGAATATCTTGAAAACTGCAGGGAGGGTTTGAGCAAAGTGTGATTCATCGCCGCCTATAGTAATTGGCATAATTTCGGGATAAAAAGTCGTAATTTCAAACGGCGAATACATGCAGAGAGCCAAATTTTGGCTTCAAAATATGGCTCAAGCGTTTAATTTGGTATGTTTTGAATATTTTGAAAACTGCAGGGGGGTTTGGGCAAAATGTGACCCATCGCTACTCTCAGAAATTTGCATATTTTCGGTATAAAAAGTCGTAATTTCAAACGGCGAATACGTGCAGAGAGCCAGAATTTGGCTCCAAAATATGGCTCAAGCGTCGAATTTCGGATGTTTGGGATAATTTGAAAACTGCAGAGAGGGTTTGGGCAAAATGTGACCCATCGCCGCACTCAGTAATTGGCCTATTTTCAGTATAAAAAGTCGTAATTTCAAGATGCGAATACGTGCAGAGAGCCAAAATTGGCTCCTAAATATTACTCAATCTTTGAATTTGGGATGTTTGGGATATTTTGAAAACTGCAGGGAGGGTTTGGGCAAAATGTGACCCATCGCCGCACTCAGTAATAGGCCTATTTTCGGTATAAAAAAGTCGTAATTTCAAACTGCGAATACGTACAGAAAGCCAGAATTTTTCTCCAAAATATGGCTCAAGCATCGAATTTGGGATGTTTGGGATATTTTGAAAACTACAGGGTGGGTTTGGGCAAAATGTGACCCATCGCTGCTCTCAGTAATTGGCATATTTTGGGTATGAAAAGTCTTAATTTCAAACTGCGAATACGTACAGAGAGCCAGAATTTGACCCCAAAATATGGCACAAGGGTCGAATTTGGGATGTTTGAGATATTTTGAAAACTACATGAGGGGTTTGGGCAAAGTGTGACCCATCGCCGCTTTCAGTAATTGGAATATTTTCGGTATAACAAGTCGTAATTTCAAAGTGCGAATACGTGCAGAGAGCCTGAATTTAGCTCCAAAATATGGATCAAGCGTCTAAATTTTGATGGTAGGGATACCTTGAAAACTGCAGGGAGGGTTTGGGCAAAATGTGACCTATCGCCGTCTATAGTAATTGGCATATTTTCGGTATAAAAAGTCGTAATTTCAAACGGCGATTACGTGCAGAGAGCCAGAATTTGGCTCCAAAATATGGCTCAATCGTCGAAATTGGGATGTTTGGGATATTTTTAAAACTGCATGGAGGGTTTGGCAAAATGTGATCCATCGCCGCTTTCAGTAATTGGCATATTTTCAGTATAAAAAGTCATAATTTCAAACAGCGAGTACGTGCAGAGAGCCAGAATTTGGCTCCAAAATATGGCTCAATCGTTGAATTTGTGATGTTTGGGATATTTTGAAAACTGCAGGGAGTGTTTGGGCAAAATGTGATCCATCGCCGCTTTCATCAATTGGCATATTTTCTGAATAAAAAGTCGTAATTTCAAACTGCGAATACCTGAAGAGAGCCACAATTTGGCTCCAAAAAATGGCTCAAGCGTCGAATTTGCGATGTTTGTGATATTTTGAAAACTGCAGGGGAGGTTTGGGCAAAATGTAATCCATCGCTACTCCCAGTTATTGGTATACATGCGGTATAAAAAGTCGTAATTTCAATCTGCGAATATGTGCAGAGAGCCAGAATTTAGCTCCAAAAGTATGGCTCAAGGGTCGCATTTAAGATGTTTGGGATATTTTGAAAACTGCAGGGGGATTTGGGCAAAAGGTGACCCATCGCCGCTCTCAGAAATTGGCATATTTTCGGTATAAAAAGTCGTAATTTCAAAGTGCGAATACGTGCAGAGAGCGAGAATTTGGCTCCAAAATATGGATCAAGCGTCAAAATTTGAATGTTTGGGATATTTTGAAAACTGCAGGGGGAATTGGGCAAAATGTGACACATCGCCGCTCACAGTAATTGGCATATTTTCGGTATAAAATGTCGTAATTTAAATCCCCGAATACGATTTTTTTGGCAGAGGCTGAATAGAGTGTTGCAGAGGCTCAAGAGAGGGATGCAGAGGCTCAAGAGAATGATGCAGAGGCTTAAGAGAGTGATACAGAGGCTGAAGAGAATGCTGCAGAGGCTTAAGAGAGGGATGAAGAGACTGAAAAGAGTAATGCAGAGGCTCAAGAGAGTGATGCAGAGGCACAAGAGAGTGATGCAGAGGCTCAAGAGAGGGATGCAGAGGTTCAAGAGAGTGATGCACAGGCTCAAGAGAGTGATGCAGAGGCTTAAGAGAGTGATGCAGAGCCTTAAGAGAGGGGTGCAGAGGCTCCAGAGAGTGATGCAGAGGCTCAAGAGAGTGATGCTGATGCTTTGGAGCATGATGCAGAGGCTCAAGAGAGGGATGCATAGGCTGAAGAGAGTGATGCAGAGGCGTAAACGAGTGATGCAGAGGCTTAAAAGAGGGATGCAGAGGCTCAAGAGAGTGATGCAGAGGCTGAAGAGAGAGATGCAGAGGCTAAGGAGAGTGATGCAGAGGCTCAAGAGAGTGATGCAGAGGCTCAAGAGAATGATGTAGAGGCTCAAGAGAGGGATACAGAGGCTCCAGAGAATGATGCAGAGACTCATGAGAGGGATGCAGAGGCTCAAGAGAGTGATGCAGAGGCTCAAGAGAGTGATTCTGAGGCTCAAGAGAGTGATGCAGAGGATCAAGAGAGTGAGGCAGAGGCTCAGGAGAGTGATACAGAGGATCAAGAGAGGAATTGAGAGGTTCAAGAGAGGAATTCAGAGGCTCAAGAGAGTGATGCAGAGACTCAAGAGAGTTATGCAAAGGCTCAAGAGAGTGATGCAGAGGTTTACGAGAGTGATGCAGAGGCTCAAGAGAGCGATGCAGAGGCTTAAGAGAGTGATGCAGAGGATAAAGAGAGTGATGCAGAGGCTCTAGAGAGTGATGCAGCTCAAAAGAGGGATGCAGGAGCTCAAGAGAGGGATGCAGAGGCTCAAGAGAGGAATGCAGAGACTCTTGAGAGTGATGCAGAGGCTCAAGAGGGATGCAAAGGCTTAAGAGAGTGATGCAAAGGCTCAATAGATGGATGCAGAGGCTCATGAGAGGGATGCAGGAGTTCAAGAGAGGGATGCAGAGGCTCAAGAGAGTGATGCAGAGGCTTAAGAGAGGAATGCAGAGGCTCAAGAGAGTGATGCAGAGGCTTAAGAGAGGGATGCAGAGGCTCAAGAGAATGATGCAGAGGCTCAAGAGAGGGATGCTGAGGCTCAGGAGAGGGATTCAGAGGCTCAAGAGAGTGATGCAGAGGCTCAAGAGAGAGATGCAGAGGCTTAAGAGAGTGATGCAGAGGCTCAAGAGAGTAATGCAGAGGCTCAAGAGAATGATGCAGAGAATTAGGAGAGGGATGCAGAGACTCTTGAGAGTGATGCAGAGGCTCAAGAGGGATGCAAAGGCTTAAGAGAGTGATGCAAAGGCTCAATAGAGGGATGCAGAGGCTCATGAGAGGGCTGCAGGAGTTCAAGAGAGGGATGCAGAAGCTCAAGAGATTGATGCAGAGGATAAAGAGAGTGATGCAGAGGCTCTAGAGAGTGATGCAGCTCAAAAGAGGGATGCAGGAGCTCAAGAGAGGGATGCAGAGGCTCAAGAGAGGAATGCAGAGACTCTTGAGAGTGATGCAGAGGCTCAAGAGGGATGCAAAGGCTTAAGAGAGTGATGCAAAGGCTCAATAGATGGATGCAGAGGCTCATGAGAGGGATGCAGGAGTTCAAGAGAGGGATGCAGAGGCTCAAGATAGTGATACAGAGGCTTAAGAGAGGAATGCAGAGGCTCAAGAGAGTGATGCAGAGGCTTAAGAGAGGGATGCAGAGGCTCAAGAGAATGATGCAGAGGCTCAAGAGAGGGATGATGAGGCTCAGGAGAGGGATTCAGAGGCTCAAGAGAGTGATGCAGAGGCTGAAGAGAGAGATGCAGAGGCTTAAGAGAGTGATGCAGAGGCTCAAGAGTGTAACGCAGAGGCTCAAGAGAATGATGCAGAGAATTAGGAGAGGGATGCAGAGACTCTTGAGAGTGATGCAGAGGCTCAAGAGGGATGCAAAGGCTTAAGAGAGTGATGCAAAGGCTCAATAGAGGGATGCAGAGGCTCATGAGAGGGCTGCAGGAGTTCAAGAGAGGGATGCAGAAGCTCAAGAGAGTGATGCAGAGGTTTAAGAGAGGGATGCAGAGGCTCAATTAAGAGAGTAATGCAGAGGCTTAAAAGAGGGATGCAGAGGCTCAAGAGAATGAGGCAGAGGCTCAAGAGAGGGATGCTGAGGCTCCAGAGAGGGATGCAGAGGCTCAACAGAGTGATGCAGAGGCTGAAGAGAGTGATGCAGAGGCTCAAGAGAGTGATGCAGAGGCTTAAGAGAGGGATGCAGAGGCTGAGGAGAATGATGCAGAGGCTCAAGAGAAGGATTCAGAGGCTCTAGAGAGGGATGCAGAGGCTTAAAAGAGTGATGCAGAGTCTGAAGAGAGTGTTGCAGAGGCTCAAGAGAGGGATGCAGAGGCTCAAGAGAGTGATGCAGAGACTCAAGAGAGTTATGCAGAGGCTCAAGAGAGTGATGCAGAGGCACAAGAGAATGATGTAGAGGCTTAAGAGAGGGATGCAGAGGCTGAAGTGAATGATGTAGAGGCTTAAGAGAGGGATGCAGAGGCTGAAGAGAGTGATGCAGAGGCTCAGGTGAGTGATACAGAGGCTCAAGAGTGTGATCAGAGGCTGAAAAGAATCATGCAGAGGCTTAAGAGAGTGATGCAGAGGCTGAAGAGAATGATGCAGAGGCTTAAGAGAGGTATGAAAAGACTCAATAGAGTGATACAGAGGCTCAAAACAGGGGATGCAGAGGCTTAAGAGAGGGATGCAGAGACTCAAAAGAGTGATGCAGAGGCTCAAGAGAGGGATGCAGAGGCTTAAGAGAGTGATGCAAAGGCTCAAGAGAGGGATGCAGAGGCTCATGAGAGGGATGCTGAGGCTCAAGTGAGGGATGGAGAGGCTTAGGAGAATGATGCAGAGGCTCAAGAAAGGGATGCAGAGGTTGAAGAGAGTGATGCAGAGGCTCAAGAGAGTGATGCATAGGCTCAAGAGAGTGATGCAGATGCTCAAGAGAGGGATGCAGAGGCTGAAGAGAGTGATGCAGAGGCTCAACAGAGTGATGCAGAGGCTAAAGAGAGTGATGCAGAGGCTTAAGAAAGTGATGCAGAGGCTTAAGAGAGTGATGCAGAGGCTCAAGAGAGTGATGCAGAGGCTTAAGTGAGTGATGCAGAGGCTTAAGAGAGGGATGCAGAGGCTCCAGAGAGTGATACAGAGGCTTAAGAGAGGGATGCAGAGGTTCAAGAGAATGATGCAGAGGCTCAAAGGAGTGCTGCAGAGGTTCAAGAGAGGGATGCTGAGGCTCCAGAGAGGGATGCAGAGGCTGAAGAGAGTGATGCAGAGGCTGAAGAGAGTGATGCAGAGGCTGAAGAGAGAGATGCAGAGGCTTAAGTGAGTGATGAAGAGGCTCAAGAGAGTAATGCAGAGGCTGAAGAGAGTGATGTAGAGGCTCAAGAGAGTGATGCAGAGGCTCAAGAGAGTGATGCAGAGGATCTTGAGAGTGATGCAGAGGCTCAAGAGAGTGATGCAGAGGATCAAGAGAGGGAAGTAGAGGCTGAAGAGAGTGATGCAGAGGCTGAAGAGAGTGTTGCAGAGGCTTCAGAGAGTGATGCAGAGGCTCAAGAGTGGGATGCAGAGGCTCAAGATAGTGATGCAGAGGTTTAATAGATGGATGCAGAGGCTCAAGAGAGTGATGCAGAGGCTTAAGAGAGGGATGCAGAGGCTCAAGAGAATGATGCAGTAGCTCAAGAAGGTGCTGCAAAAGGTTCAAGAGAGGGATGTTGAGGCCCCAGAGAGGGATGCAGAGGCTCTAGAGAGTGATGCTGAGGCTCAAGAGAGAAAGGCAGAGGCTTAAGATAGTGATGCAGAGGCTCAAGAGAGTGATGCAGAGGCTCAAGAGAATGATGTAGAGGCTCATGAGAGTGATGCAGGGAATCAAGAGAGGGAGGCAGAGGCTTAAGAGAGTGATGCAGAGGCTCAAGGGAGTGATGCAGAGGATCATGAGAGAGATGCATAGGCTCAAGAGAGTGATGCAGAGGCTGAGGAGAGGGATGCAGGGGCTGAAGAGAGTGATGCAGAGGCTAAAGAGAGTGATTCAGAGGCTTACAAGAGTGATGCAGAGGCTTAAGAGAGTGAGGTAGAGGCTAAAGAGAGGGATGCAGAGGCTCAAGGGAGTGATGCAGAGGCTTAAGAGGGTGATGCATAGGCTCAAGAGAGTGATGCAGAGGCTGAGGAGAGGTATGCAGGGGCTGAAGAGAGTGATGCAGAGGCTCAAGAGAGTGATTCCGAGGCTTAAGAAAGTGATATAGAGGCTTGAGAGAGGGATGCAGAGGCTCAAGAGAGGGATGCAAACGCTCAAGAGAGGGATGCAGAGGCTCAAGAGAGGGATAAAGAGGCTCAAGTGAGGGATGCAGATGCTCAAGAGAGGGATGCAGAGGCTTGAGAGAGGGATTCAGAGGCTCAAGAGAGGGATGCAGAGGCTCAAGAGAGGGATGCAGGGGCTCAAGTGAGGGATGCAGAGGCTCAAGTAAGGGATGCAGAGGCTCTTGAGAGCGAAGCAGAGGCTCAAGAGAGGGATGCAGATGCTTAAGAGAGTGATGCAAAGGCTCGGGAGAGAGATGCAAAGGCTTATGAGAGGAATTCAGGAGTTCAAGAGTGTGATGCAGACGCTCAAGAAAGTGATGCAGAGGCTTAAGAGGGTGATGTAGAGGCTCAAGAGAGGGATGCTGAGGCTCCAGAGAGGGATGCAGAGGCTCAAGAGAGTGATGCAGAGGCCGAAGAGAGTGATGCAGAAGCTCAAGACAGTGATGCAGAGGCTTAAGAGAGGGATGCAGAGGCTGAGGAGAATGATGCAGAGGCTCAAGAGAGGGATTCAGAGGCTCTAGAGAGGGATGCAGAGGCTTAAGAGAGTGATGCAGAGGCTTACGAGAGTAATGCAGAGGATTAAGAGAGTGACGCTGAGGCTCAAGAGATTGATGCAGAGGCTCATGAGAGTGATGTAGAGGCTCAAGAGAGTGATGCAGAGGCTCGAGAGAGTGATGCAGAGGATCATGAGAGTGATGCAGAGGCTAAAGAGAGTGATAAAGAGGCTTAAGTGAGTGATGCAGAGGCTTAAGGGAGGGATGCAGAGGTTCAAGAGAGTGATGCAGAGGCTCAAGAGAGTGATGCACATGCTTAGGAGAATGATGCAGAGGCTCAAGAGAGGGATGCAGAGGCTCAAGAGAGTGATGCAGATGCTCATGAGAGTGATGCAAAGGATGAAGAGAGTGATGCAGAGGCTCAAGGGAGTGATGCAGAGGATCATGAGAGAGATGCATAGGCTCAAGAGAGTGATGCAGAGGCTGAGGAGAGGGATGCAGGGGCTGAAGAGAGTGATGCAGAGGCTAAAGAGAGTGATTCAGAGGCTTACAAGAGTGATGCAGAGGCTTAAGAGAGTGAGGTAGAGGCTAAAGAGAGGGATGCAGAGGCTCAAGGGAGTGATGCAGAGGCTTAAGAGGGTGATGCATAGGCTCAAGAGAGTGATGCAGAGGCTGAGGAGAGGTATGCAGGGGCTGAAGAGAGTGATGCAGAGGCTCAAGAGAGTGATTCCGAGGCTTAAGAAAGTGATATAGAGGCTTGAGAGAGGGATGCAGAGGCTCAAGAGAGGGATGCAAACGCTCAAGAGAGGGATGCAGAGGCTCAAGAGAGGGATAAAGAGGCTCAAGTGAGGGATGCAGATGCTCAAGAGAGGGATGCAGAGGCTTGAGAGAGGGATTCAGAGGCTCAAGAGAGGGATGCAGAGGCTCAAGAGAGGGATGCAGGGGCTCAAGTGAGGGATGCAGAGGCTCAAGTAAGGGATGCAGAGGCTCTTGAGAGCGAAGCAGAGGCTCAAGAGAGGGATGCAGATGCTTAAGAGAGTGATGCAAAGGCTCGGGAGAGAGATGCAAAGGCTTATGAGAGGAATTCAGGAGTTCAAGAGTGTGATGCAGACGCTCAAGAAAGTGATGCAGAGGCTTAAGAGGGTGATGTAGAGGCTCAAGAGAGGGATGCTGAGGCTCCAGAGAGGGATGCAGAGGCTCAAGAGAGTGATGCAGAGGCCGAAGAGAGTGATGCAGAAGCTCAAGACAGTGATGCAGAGGCTTAAGAGAGGGATGCAGAGGCTGAGGAGAATGATGCAGAGGCTCAAGAGAGGGATTCAGAGGCTCTAGAGAGGGATGCAGAGGCTTAAGAGAGTGATGCAGAGGCTTACGAGAGTAATGCAGAGGATTAAGAGAGTGACGCTGAGGCTCAAGAGATTGATGCAGAGGCTCATGAGAGTGATGTAGAGGCTCAAGAGAGTGATGCAGAGGCTCGAGAGAGTGATGCAGAGGATCATGAGAGTGATGCAGAGGCTAAAGAGAGTGATAAAGAGGCTTAAGTGAGTGATGCAGAGGCTTAAGGGAGGGATGCAGAGGTTCAAGAGAGTGATGCAGAGGCTCAAGAGAGTGATGCACATGCTTAGGAGAATGATGCAGAGGCTCAAGAGAGGGATGCAGAGGCTCAAGAGAGTGATGCAGATGCTCATGAGAGTGATGCAAAGGATGAAGAGAGTGATGCAGAGGCTCGAGAGAGTGATGCAGAGGCTCAAGAGAGGGATTCAGAGGCTCTATATATAGAGGGATGCACAGGCTTAAGAGAGTGATGCAGAGTCTGAAGAGTGTGTTGCAGAACCTCAAGAGAGGGATGCAGAGGCTCAAGAGAGTGATGCAGAGACTCAAGAGAGTTGTGCAGAGGCTCAAGGGAGTGATGCAGAGGCTTACGAGAGTGATGCAAAGGCTCAAGAGAGTGATGTAGACGCTCAAGAGAGTGATGCAGAAGCTCAAGAGAGTGATGCAGAGGCTTAAAAGAGTGATGCAGAGGCTTAAGAGAGGGGATGCAGAGGCTGAAGAGAGTGATGCAGAGGCTGAAGAGAGTGATGCAGAGGCTTAAGAGAGGGATGCAAAAGCTCAAGAGAGGGATGCAGAGGCTCAAGAGAGGGATGCAGAGACTCTTGAGAGTGATGCAGAGGCTCAAGAGAGGGATGCAGAGGCTTAAGAGAGTGATGCAAAGGCTCTATAGAGGGATGCAGAGGCTAATGAGAGGGATGCAGGAGTTAAAGAGAGGGATGCAGAGGCTCAAGAGAGTGATGGAGAGGATCAAGAGAGTGATGCAGAGGCTCAAGAGACTGATGCAAAGGATCATGAGAGTGATGCAGAGACTCAAGAGAGTGATGCAGAGGATCAAGTGAGGGAAGCAGAGGCTTAAGAGAGTGATGCAGAGGCCGAAGAGAGTGATGCAGAGGCTTAAGAGAGTGATGCAGAGGCTTAATCGAGGGATACAGAGGCTCAAGAGAGTGATGCAGAGGCTTAAGAGAGGGACAGAGGTTCAAGAGAATGATGCAGAGGCTCAAGAGACTGATGCAGAGGATCATGAGAGTGATGTAGAGACTCAAGAGAGTGATGCAGAGGATCAATTAAGAGAGGGAAGCAGAGGCTTAAGAGAGTGATGCAGAGGCCGAAGAGAGTGATGCAGAGGCTTAAGAGAGTGATGCAGGTTCGTATAGTGTTCAAGAGAGGGATGGTTCGTATAGAGGTTCAAGAGAGGGGTGCAGAGGCTAAAGAGAGTGATGCAGAGGCTTAATCGAGGGATGCAGAGGCTCAAGAGCTTGATGCAGAGGCTTAAGAGAGGGATGCAGAGGCTCAAGAGAATGATGCAGAGGCTCAAGAGAGTGCTGCAAAAGGCTCAAAAGAGGGATGCCGAGGCTCCAGAGAGGGATGCAGAGGCTCAAGAGAGTGATGCAGAGGCTCAAGAGAGAAAGGCAGAGGCTTACGAGAGTGATGCAGAGGCTCAAGAGAGTGATGCAGAGGCTCAAGAGAATGATGTAGATGCTTAAGAGAGGGATGCAGAGGCTCATGAGAATGATGCAGCGGCTCAAAAGAGTGATGCAGAGGCTCAAAAGAGTGATGCAGAGGATCAAGAGAGGGATACAGAGGCTCAAGAGAGTGATGCAGAGGCTTAAGAGAGGGATGCAGAGGCTCAAGAGAGTGATGCAGGGGCTTAGGAGAGGGATGCAGAGGCTCAAGAGAATGATGCAGAGGTTCAAGAGAGGGATGCTGAGGCTCAAGAGAGGGATGCAGAGGCTGAAGAGAGTGATGCAGAGGCTGAAGAGAGTGATCCAGAGGCTCAAGAGAGTGATGCAGAGGCTTAAGAGAGGGATGCAGAGGCTCAGGAGAATGATGCAGAGGCTCAAGAGATGGTTTCAAAGGCTCTAGAGAGGGATGCAGAGGCTTAAGAGAGTGATGCAGAGTCTGAAGAGAGTGTTGCAGAGGCTCAAGAGAGGGATGCAGAGGCT